>NW_021143852.1:0-28581 GCF_004193775.1 Glycine soja | reverse complement strand
TTAATAGTCTCGGTCAATCTTTCACTAAAAACATGAACATGCTTAGTAAAGAAACAAAACTCTAAACCAATCAGAGCAGCATATATTTTTGAAGAAAAACAATGTGACTACTAGGAAAGGAAAACATGCTGATAGAATTTCTCAGAACCACAAATGAGATTTGGGACATTTGCATTTCATCTCTAAAAGAACATTAGAAGAAAGCACTGGGTCCAATTGAAAAATAGAGGAAAACCACTCACAGTGTATAAATCTCACACAAGCAAGTGTTTCATCCTAATTCTGAACCACAAACATGTCATGATTTGACTTTGTAAGTTATTTCCTATCAAATTAAAGATAATATGTGTAATCATGGATCAATAGGACTTTTTAGAAAGCTGGATTTTGGTGGGAACATTGGATTTTGGGAGTTTTGGCCTTAGCCTTTTCTGTTTTTCTTTCTCTTTTTCTCTTTGGTTCGACGCAGAGCAATAGCGGACACAAAGATTGGGTTGGTAACTAAAAAGGTGATTGTTTCATGCATCCCTCAGGTTTTAACCAAGCTATTGTTACTATTTCCCTTCTTTTTGCTTTTGACAATGCTGCACATTGTTCATACATTGTCTGGTACAGAGAAAATCTGTCCTGTATTTATTATTTTTTCTTTGCTATTTTTTTTCCTGCTTTTCTCCAATCTTTGATTGGTTGACTTTCTTCCTTTACTTTTTATTTTTTTCGTTTGAAGCACATTTATAACCCAAGGTAAAAGAAGCTTTTTTTTTTTTGGGGGGGGGGGGGGGAAGATCCTTTTGTTCTTTCTTCCAATGGTAAGGTTGGAAATTTCCATCCTAGGTCAGGGTTGTGGCCAAAACGTTGAGGTTTGGCTCAAAAGGCCTACGGATGGCGGGACATGACGCATGCCAGTATATTTGTTTAGCAAGCGGTTCAAGAATAAGGGAATGCCCCAAATCATTTCCATGACACGCATATGACAATTTTGATTAGAAATTTCTACAAAACTGATCATGCATACATCCATGTGGACACTCATACATAAAGCTTTATGGCCATATAAACACTAAGGATTAGGGTTTTTTTTCCCCCATTCAAATCAACTCGGTGTTTCTAAATGATGCTCTTTTATCAAGTTATGCACACATCCAAGTCCATTCTGGGCTTCGGGAAAAATCTTCATTGCATTCACCCTTCAGGCACCCACACCTTTTTTTTCAAAAACTCTCTATGTCCTGACCCGTGAACTGGCGGTTATTTTCTTTCAAAAGCATGTTGGCTTTTAGTTTTTTTTCTTTTAGCTTTTTCTTTCAATCAATTTCTTTCAAGCAAATTCTTTTCTCTCTTTTGTGTTAAAAAGGTTTGTAACCCGGGAAAAGTTGGTAACCAAGATTACACTTTATCTAAAGGAATAAAAGGCGTGCAAATGAAAATACACAAGACCCCCTATTTTTTGGCGTTTCAGACAAACCATCGCAAAGTACATTACGATAATATGCTAGAAGCGGTAAAATTAATCAAAATGAGATAACAAAACAAATTGAAAGTAATAATATAAAGTTCAGTTTTATTGCAATGAGACAATCAATAACTGAAAGCAATAACATCAAAGTTTAGTTTTATGAGAATGAGATAAAGAAATGACAACTAAAAGCAATAACATAAAATAAAGATGAAATCACTATTTTTGGTGGCCTCGTCCATGTGACTCTGCCTCCTCAAGTGAATAAATCTAGCACATCGGCCATATCGTCATCCCCCTGAGCTTCTTCGTCGTCCCTAGGGGCCCCTACGGGTCCTGCCTGTGTCTCAAAATTGGTCTCGTCTCCAGGCCAGGCCACTGTGGCTCTGAACTGCTCGGGGTAGGCCAAGGGAAAGGACAGGGGTCCTGACTCTGCTCGTGCATATTGTAACGGTAGAATGTCTTGTTCAGCTGCACCTGCCCCCTGTGATTAGCCGCCTACTAACTAGTCATGTGCCGCATGTACCTGTGCATTTGGAGTTCTATCATCCACAGGTGATCAGAGATGGACCTCTGAGATGGTACCTCCTCTAGAGGCGGTGGTGGCGCATCTACAACTGGCTGCTGCGGTGCCTGACCTTGCACATGCCTGGGAATGCAGTACTTCTCAAAGAAGGCTCTTCTGATGGGAGGTCGGGTGAGCTTGGCGGGGGCGACAAACACTCCATAGAACTGGCAGAGGCCTGTGATTAGAGCAGGAAATCCCAAAGCCCTGTTGGACTTCTTTGGGTCCACTGGGTGTCTTGAGGGCGTAATCCCTGCAAACTGATAGATAGCATCTGAAATCAGCTGGGTGACATGGACACTCACCTGAGTCATGATGGCATAGACCAGCTGACACTTCGGCAGGGGGAGGTCTGAATTATGGTCACTAGGGAGAATGTTGCTAAGCAGTAATGTCATCCAGATTTGCGTGAGGGTGGTCATGCTGGTGTGCATGATTCGCACCCGAAACGCACAACAGCTGGCTGAACTCGCAGCGCTCGCCTTTCTTCAAGACCAGTGGATGCCCCAGAAACTGGTTGATGGCATCCTCATCGAAGGGAATCCACTGCCCCTCACCCAGGAGCATTTGTCTCTAACTCCCTCCTTTGTAGGCCAGGCGTTGGCATAGAACTCCATGACTATCTCAGGATCGAACTTAGCCATGGGTGATACCAGCTGGGACCATTGCCTCCGGACAATTTCTTCTTGAAACTCAACATGCTCCCCGTCCCTCTGCTGGATTCGTCTCTCTTTGAGGAACGACCAACCTTTTGTTGGATCAAGTGGCCTCGGAATAATTAAGAAGGATGGGTTGAATTAATTATTAATGAACCTTTACTAATTAAGAATCTATCCTTCTTAATGTTACTAAACTCAATTAAGCTTTCACTATAATGTTAAGAAAGTAAAGAACAAAAATAGAAACTTAACCAAAAGTAAAAGCGATAATTAAAGTGCACAGCAGAAATTAAAGAGTGTAGAGAGGAAGAAGACAAACACAAGAGTTTTATACTGGTTCGGCAACAACCCGTGCCTACATCCAGTTCCAAAGCGACCTGCGGTCCTTGAGATTTCTTTTCAACCATGTAAATCCTTTACAAGCAAAGATCCACAAGGGATGTTGTAGAAGAAAATCTTCATGATGAATCAAGAGTGATTCAAAGATGTTTTGATGATAACAAAGATGATAACAAAAGATGATGACAAAGGTGATGACAAAAAGCTCAAAGGTCAATCAAAGAATGAGTTCAAGATATTCAAGATAGAATCAAGAATACTTCAAGATTCAAGAGGAAAGTTGATTTCAAGAATCAAGAATCAAGATTCAAGAGATCAAGATTTCAAGAATCAAGATTCAAGACTCAAGATTCAAGAATCAAGAGAAGGCTTAATCAAGATAAGTATGAAAAGATTTTCTCAAAAATTGAGTATCACATGGATTTTTCTCAAAACGTGTTTACAAAAGAGTTTTTACTCTCTAGTAATCGATTATCAGATTATTGTAATCGATTACTAGTAGCAAAATGGATTTGAAAAAGTTTTCAAATGAATTTACAACGTTCCAATTGATTTCAAAAAGCTGTAATCGATTACAATGTTTTGGTAATCGATTACCAGTGCTTTTGAACATTGAAATTCAAATTCAAATGTGAAGAGTCACATCCATTCACATAAAAGCTTTGTGTAATTGATTGCACTGATTTGGTAATCGATTACCAATGATTGTTTCTGAATAAATCAAAAGATGTAACTCTTCAAAAGGTTTTTGACTTTTTCAAATTGGTTTTAAGTTTTTCTAAAAGTTATAACTCTTCTAAATGGTCCTCTTGGTCAGACATGAAGAGTCTATAAAAGCAAGGCTTTGTTTTGCATTTTCAATCATTCATTCTATCAATCAATCTTTTCCAATTCATTCTTTACACAAGCAAGTTTTCCACATTGATTTTTGAGTCTCTATGAACTTCTTCTTCTTCTTCCTTTTGCCAAAAGCTTTCCAAAGTTTTCTGGTTTTTCTAAAACTTGAAAACTTGTGCTATTCATCTTTTTCATTCTCTTCTCCCTCCGCCAAAAAGAATTCGCCAAGAACTAACCGCCTAAATTCTTTTTATGTCTCTCTTCTCCCTTTTCCAAAAGAACAAAGGACTAACCGCCTGAATTCTATTGTGTCTCCCTTCTCCCTTGTCAAAGAATTCAAAACGACACAGTCTTAGAATTCTTTTGATTCTTCCCTTTCCCTAATGGAGGGTGCATCCACTAGGTTCAAAGAGAACAAGGGAGGGTACATCCCTTGTGGATCTTTGCTTGTAAAAGGATTTTTACAAGGTTGAAAGAAATCTCAAGGACCGCAGGTCGCTTGGGGACTGGATGTAGGCACGGGTTGTTGCCGAACCATTATAAAAACTCTTGTGTGTTTGTTTCCTTCTTCTCTACTCTTTTACTTTTCATTGTGCATTTAATTTCCGCTTTTACTTTCTGTTAAGTTTCTCTTCTACTCCATATTCTCTTAACAACATAGTAAAAGCCTTAGAAGTGCAAATTTTTAATTAGTAAAGGTTTAGGAATAACTAATTCAACCCCCCCTTCTTAATTATTCTGAGGCCACTCAATCCAAGAAGTGATATCAAAGCAGGTTTCTTGTAGAAAGTTTAACAACTTCAAGATTAATGGCCTCTTTAGATTCTTTGTCTTTCAAAAGTATTTTCAGGAACATGTTATTCCAAGATCATGATGAAGACCAAGTCAACTTGTATCTCATGACAAAATCTGATGAGAACAACAAAGAAGATTCTGTAAGGAAAAAGTGGTACATAGACAGTGGATGTTCCAAGCACATGACGGGTGATGTATCCAAATTCACAACTATTTCCCCCAAGTAAAGTGGACATGCTACATACGACGACAACAATATTAGTAAAATCTCAAAAGAGGTAACATCTAAGCCATCTCTATGAATTAAGGTATGATTTGTATTTTCAGTTAAGTTATTTTTGTGGATAATAGAAAATAATTGTTGAAATTGTTTGATTGTGTTTACAATGTTTAAATAACTATATTTAGTTTTAATTTTGAATATATATGATAAATTGGATTTTGTTTGAATTGATTAATGCTTGAATTGCTTATGTTTTGTTTGTTTTGACATGATAGAATAATTGAATTAAGTAAATAATTACCATGATATGTGTTGATGATTGTTATTTGATACTTAAAATTTCAGTGTTTAATTCTCTGGTAATCGATTACCACTATGTGTAATCGATTACAATAGAATAGACTTAGTTCTATAAATTGAAGATAAGTTCAAAATTATTTGATTATGTTAAAATTTATTATGATTAATTAACTATATTTAGTTTAAATAATTTCAATATACATGATTGATTTTTTTGTCTTTGGTAATTGTGTCCAAGTAGTTGGAAGTTTGAAAATTAAAATTTGGAAGTTATTGGAAGTTTCAAAATTAAAATTTGGAAGTTTTGGAAGTTGAAAGTTGAAAATGAAAGTGGAAGTTATTGGAAGTTGGAAGTAGAAAAAGGAAGTTACTGGAAGTTGAAATTTGAAATTTAAAATTTAAAATTTAAAATTTGAAATTGAAATTTAAAATTTTTGAAATTTGAATTTTTTTTAAAGTATTGTGCATAGTTAGTTGATTATTAATTAGATTTAATTAATTTGAAATGTTTGAAATTGAAATTTAAAACTTTTGAAATTTGATTTTTTTTTAAAGTATTGTGCATAGTTAGTTGATTATTAATTAAATTTAATTAATTTGAAATGTTTGATGATTGATTGTGCTTAAAAGTTATGTTTATTATTTTGATAATATATATATTTTAAAATGATTATGCATGATTTTTGATGTGATATGTGATTAGTCATTTATGAATGGTTATGTATGGTTTTATATCTCTTGTATGATTCTTGCATAATTTTTAATATGACATGTGAATTACTTGCTTATGGTTCATTCATAAAGTTTTTTCAAAATCCATTATGTTATATTTATTTATTCTTATAAGAATTTTCATATATAAAGTATCTTTTTGATTTTGAAAAATGTGTTATCAAGCATGACCATGATAAAGATATTGAGGATGTAGGTTTCAGAGAAAATAATGATTACATGATTGATTGAGTTCTTTGAACTTTCTAAGTTTTTAAATTATCTATAGCAAATATGAATGTATGATGATACCTATAATCTATATCCTTCAATCCTTTTATAATTCTTGTTTGATATGTTTGAATTACTTGATTGATTGTTTAAAATATTTTTTATGTTTTTCAAAATTATTATATTTTATTTCAAATAAAATTATTTTGATATGATAAAACCTTCTATGTTAATAAAAACTCATCTTGATAAGTGTTGATAGTCAATTAGCACTTAGTCTTAGGAAAAATGTGACTAGTGTTTTTTTTTTTAAAAAAAAAAATTAGATACTAAAAACCAACTTGCAGACATCTTCACAAAACCACTAACTAAAGACTCTTTCTACATCATTAGAAGAGAATTAGGACTTCTAGATGCAAGTGACTTAGACAAAATGATTTATGTTTTGATGACTTATGATTTATTTGTTATTTATGCACATATGCTTCTATTATAATGTGAGGATAATTTATTATCTTGTTTGATTTCTGTAAACTTTTCTCTTTTCTTGTTTAATTATTATATTTTGTTTTTAATCCTTATATTTGGCTATGTTTTCATGACATTTGAATACTTAGTATGTCTTTTATTATTTGATTAGTATGACTGAACATGATGATTATATTTATTTGCTCTTGGGTGTTTATGGTTATGAAGTTTTAAACTTAATTATTTTGATGATATATGACTAGAGGTATGCACTTTTATTTGGTTATTATGAATGACTTTATGGATTATATGGCATTCTATGAAGTATTATCTTTCTATGATTGATGAATGGTTAAGATATTTTGTTTGATTGTTTTTCTATTCTTGGGTATGTCATTTATGTGGTTTATATATATATATATATATATATATATATATATATATATATATATATATATATATATATATATATTTGATCTATTCATGTTTCTTGCTTCATGATTGGTTTAAATTCTTCCATGATTGTCTTGTGAATGATTAGTAGTATATGTATGTTTCATACTTGTTATGCACTTTGGCCTTTTGTTGATGCCAAAGGGGGAGAGAAATATGGATTAAATCAAGAACTCACATGAGTAATCAACTTAATTTTAAGATAAGCATAAATTAAAAAACAAAGGGGGAGAATGGAAATTTATGTCAGTGATCGACTAGGAAAAAGTGTGTATGTGTGTTTCTTGATTTCAGATGTTGTCATCATCAAAAAGGGGGAGATTGTAGAAGCAAAGCTTCATGATGAATCAAGAGTGATTCAAAGATGTTTTGTTGACAACAAAGATGATGACAAAGGCGATGACAAAAAGCTCAAAGGTTAATCAAAGAATGAGTTCAAGATATTCAAGATAGAATCAAGAACACTTCAAGATTCAAGAGGAAAGTTGATTTCAAGAATCAAGAATCAAGATTCAAGACATCAAGATTTCAAGAGATCAAGATTCAAGACTCAAGATTCAAGAATCAAGAGAAGGCTTAATCAAGATAAGTATGAAAAGGTTTTCTCAAAAATTGAGTAGCACATGGATTTTTCTCAAAACATGTTTACCAAAGAGTTTTTACTCTCTGGTAATCGATTACCAGATTATTGTAATCGATTACCAGTAGTAAAATGGATTTGAAAATGTTTTCAAATGAATTTATAACGTTCCAATTAATTTCAAAAAGTTGAAATCGATTACAATGTTCCAGTGTTTTTGAATGTTGAAATTCAAATTCAAATGTGAAGAGTCACATCCTTTCACATAAAAGCTTTGTGTAATCGATTACACTGATTTGGTAATCAATTACTAGTGATTGTTTCTGAATAAATCAAAAGATGTAACTCTTCAAAAGGTTTTTGACTTTTTCAAATTGGTTTTAAGTTTTTCTAAAAGTTATAACTCTTTTAAATGGTCCTCTTGGCCAGACATGAAGAGTCTATAAAAGCAAGGCTTTGTTTTGCATTTTCAATCATTCATTCTATCAATCAATCTTTTCCAATTCATTCTTTACACAAGCAAGTTTTCCACATTGATTTTTGAGTCTCTATGAACTTCTTCTTCTTCTTCCTTTTGCCAAAAGTATTCCAAAGTTTTCTGGTTTTTCTAAAACTTGAAAACTTGTGCTATTCATCTTTTTCATTCTCTTCTCCCTCCGCCAAAAAGAATTTGCCAAGGACTAACTGCCTGAATTCTTTTTGTGTCTCTCTTCTCCCTTTTCCAAAATAACAAAGGACTAACCGCTTGAATTCTTTTGTGTCTCCCTTATCCCTTGTCAAAGAATTCAAAATGACACAGTCTGAGAATTGTTTTGATTCTTCCCTTTCCCTAATACAAAAGTGTTCAAAGGACTAACCGTCTGAGAATTCTTTTGTATCCCTATTCACAAAGTATCAAAGGTTTAACAGCCTGAGATCTTTGTCTTACCACATTGGAGGGTACATCCTTTGTGGTACACGTAGATGGCACATCTACTTTTGTTTGACTAAGAACAAGAGCGGGTACATCTCTTGTGGATCAGTTCTAGTGGAGGGTACATCCACTAGGTTCAAAGAGAACAAGGGAGGCCTAGGGTACATCCCTTGTGGATCTTTCCTTGTAAAATGATTTTTACAAGGTTTAAAGAAATCTCAAGGACCGCAGGTCGCTTGGGGACTGGATGTAGGCACGGGTTGTTGCCGAACCATTATAAAAACTCTTGTGTGCTTGTTTCCTTCTTCCCTACTCTTTTACTTTCCACTGTGCATTTAATTTCCGCTTTTACTTTCTGTTAAGTTTCTCGTCTACTCCTTATTCTCTTAACAACATAGTAAAAGCCTTAGAAGAGTAAATTTTTAATTAGTAAAGGTTTAGGAATTATTAATCAACCCCCCCTTCTTAATTATTCAGAGGCCACTCGATCCAACAGATGTACCCTCCCTTGTTCTCTTTGTAACAACCAAGTGGATGTACCCTCCACTTGAACTGATCCACAAGAGATGTACCCTCTCTTGTTCTCAGTTACAACAACCCAAGTAGATGTACCCTCTACTTGTACCACAAAGGATGCACCCTCCAATGTGTTAAGACAACGTTCTCAGGCGGTTAGTCCTTTGAAACTTTGTGAAGGGGAAACCAAAGAATTCTCAGGCGGTTAGTCCTTTGAATTTTTTTTTTAGGGAAAGGGAAGAATCAAAAGAATTCTCAGACTGTGTCATTTTGAATTCTTTGAAAAGGGAGAAGGGAGACACAAAAGAATTCAGGCAGTTAGTCCTTTGTTCTTTTGGAAAAGGGAGAAGAGAGACACAAAAAGAATTTAGGTGGTTAGTCCTTGGCGAATTCTTTTTGGCAAAGGGAGAAGATAATGAAAAGATATAGCACACTTTTGTTTTCTGTGAAAGAACAAGGTTTGGAAACCAGAACACTTTAGAAAGCTTTTGGCAAAGGAAGAAGAAAAAGAAGAAGTTCAAAAGGATGTTCAAAGGTTGTGTGCAAAAGATGTAAAAGTTGTAATGATAGTTCTTGAAATGCAAGTCAAGGTCTTGCTTTTATAGACTCTTCATGTCTGGTCAAGAAAACCATTGGAAGAGTTATGACCTTGAGAAAAACCTAAAAACCATTGGAAGAGTTACATCTTTTGATTTTTATTCAAAACTTGTCACTAGTAATCGATTACAGAAAGCTTTTTATGAAAGGATATGACTCTTCACAATTGATTTTGAATTTCAATGTTCAGATACACTAGTAATCGATTACCAATATCTTGTAATTGATTACACCAATTTGAAATCAATTGGAACATTGCAAATTCAGTTAAAAGCTTTTGAAATCAAACTTTGCCACTGGTAATCGATTACAGGAAACTGTAATCGATTACCAGAGAGTAAAAACTCTGGTAACTTAGAAAATTTTGAGAAAAACTCTTTTGAAAAACAAAACTGTGCTATGTTTGTTTTTTGAAAAATCTTTTCAATACTTCCCTTGTGAAATCTTCTTGATTTCTTTTCTTGAATCTTGAAATCAAACTTCTCTTGATTCTTGAATCTTGTTGACTTAATCTTGAAATCATTCTCTTGATTCTTGAATCTTGTTGACTCAATCTTGAAATCATTCTTTGGGCTTTTTGTCATCATCTTTGTTATCATCAAAACTACTTGAATCAACTTGATTCATCATCATGAAGCTTGCTTCTACACCTTTAATGGCCTCAAATCGTTGCTGGTGTTCCTCACTCCAGAACCTGTGTCTATCAAAGTCCACATCTGCCTGTGGGGCCGCACTAGAACCCTTTCTAGCAGCATCCTTCCTGGATCTCTTGGCTGGGAGCTTTTTCGGAGCCATTTCCTGCAAGGACACATTTGTAAAGTTAGTTTACAAGAAATTCCAATTTATCACAACAAAGGCCAATCAAACTAAAATGGTGTACACTTCTTTCTAACAAACGCAAATGTCAATGTGTAATTAGGAAAATACTTACACATCGATGCATGGGTTATTTAATAATACATATCTATATACATGCATTTACACGTATTTTTTTTATGAAAACTTGTTATATATATCCACATATATACACATTCCTTTGAAAAGAATTTCTTTATGCTACATATACAACATATATTCACATTTTTGAAAGGCATTTTTATTTACTACCTATTCACATTTTTTGAAAGGCATATATTTTTGCTACCTATTCACATATATACATTTATTTTTCAAGAGGCATTTCTATGCACCTATTTAACATATACATATTTTGAAAGACATTTTTTGTTTCTATCTATCCAACATATATATATATATATATATATATATATATATTGTTTTTGAAAGGTATTTCTATGCTACCTACCCAACATCATATTTTGTTTGAAAGGTATTTTACTATTATTTTTTTCATGCTACCTATTCACATTTTTGAAAGGCATCTTCCTACCTATGTGCAAGGTATTCACCATGGTGCAGCCAACCCAGATGCTAGTCTAAAGAAAACCTCACAAGCATGTTCTCATTTCATGTATTTTTACATTCAAAACCAAAAACTTAGATTCCTAGGTCTAAGTCATGCTTTGGGCACTTTATTCTAGCTTCTACAAAACTGCCCACACCCTCACAATGGCAGCCATATGTGCACAATTCGTTCCACAAGCTAAGTTCCATGAAATCATGCGCAAATGCCATTGTGGCATTTCACCGAACACTTGGTGGGCGTATGTTTGGACATGAAAAAATGAGGCACGGGGGCAATGCAACATGCCCATTCATCTCAGAATACAACATAGGCCTACGGCCATCCTCTACAACCCCCCAATTCAAGCAAATAACCATGGATTCACATATGAATTGCTTCGTGAATTTTCCAAAAAATAAGCAACTAAAGCACTAAAACACATTAATGGAGAGCCAAAGAATCAATGGAAAGTGCACTTACTTGTAGGGATGCACAAAAACGCAACAAATTGAAGCTAAAACGCAAAAATGGTGGCTTAGGGCTGCCAAACTTGTGATTTCTGTGAGTTCCTACATCTTGGAAGGCTTGGGGAAGATTTTGGGGTGAAGAATGGCTTCACCCCTCCCCATTTTATATTTCTGGTGCAGACATGATCGCCCAAGCGAGCTAACTCTGTTTTTTTTGGTAAACCCCTTTGCAACAATTTAAACTATTCCTAGCCATGTTTATCATTTCGTTAACTCCTATGGTCACAAACAAACTAGGTACATTCAAATAAAATTCAAGAAAACTAATAAATAAGAGCATGAATTTTAAAGAACAAAATTAGAGATACTAGGCTGCCTCCTAGAAGTGCTTCTTTAACGTCTTGAGCCGGACGGGGATGATGATATGTTGATCCTAGGCCTAGCACTTGCTCGCACCTACCCCTAAGCTTTTGAGCAAAGGAAATGGCATCATGTAGTAAATGTGAAACTAACCATAGAATACCCATATTACCTTTCACTCGCCCTTGTTCCAATTTTGGTGTGATACTAATCACTACTCAAAATGAATCTTCATTTATCCTCCAATCCGCCGGATGACAAGATGCAAATGCATGCATGCTTATGATTAGGCAGTTTAAGTGCAACAATCAAACAAGTGTTATTATGTTCAATTTTACTTAAACGCTTTACGACACCCCTTTTGATGGAGCCAACTGGCTCCGAATTCAGTGGGCAAAATTGAAAGTGTAGGTTCTCAAGAAGTAAAAATACAACACAGGAAATTAAAACACAAATCATCAATCCAATGTTTATTAATGTTGCGACCATGGTTTACAAAGGTTTGGAAGACTTTGGAGATCCTAATGAGTCTTTAGAGAACAAAACATGTATTGAACCCTTTAGCTGCCCCAAGTACTAAGCATAATATCGTTTGGCGACATCGAAATTCACGAGCGAAGGCAATTCTTCATCGCACATGCTGGAAAGCACCAATGCCCCTCCCAAAAATGCTTTCTTTATGACAAAAGGTCCTTCATAATTCGGGGCCCACTTTTCCCTATGGTCTTTCTGAGCTTGGGATACTTTCTTCAAGACAAGATCCCCTTCGTTGAACTTACATGGGTGTACCTTCTTGTTGAAAGTGTTCTTCACCCGACTTTGATATAATCGTCCATGTTTCATGGCAGCCAATCTCTTACCTTCTATAAGATTCAGCCAATCAAAGCGTGCTTGGGCCCATTCCGACTCTTTCAGCCCTGACTCGGCTAGAATCCTCAAAGGGAGCATCTCGTACACTAATGAGAATGGAGTTGCCCCTGTTGATGTGCGCACCGAGGTTCGATAACCATGTAGCGAGAAAGGGAGCATCTTGTGCCAATCTTTGTATGACATGATCATTTTCTGAACTATTTTCTTGATGTTCTTGTTGGCAGTCTCAACTTCCCCATTCATTTTGGGCCTATAAGGTGTGGAATTGTGATGTTGGATCTTGAAATCCTCACACATTTCCTTCATCATTTTGTTGTTCAGATTGGTGGCATTATCCGTGATAATCTTCCTGGGCAACCCATTCCGACAGATTATCTCTTTCTTGATGAACATGACCACGACACTCCTTGTCACACTGGTGTATGAAGCAACTTCAACCCATTGGGTTAAGTAGTCGATCACAACCAAAATGAAATGATGTACGTTCGAAGCCTTGGGCTCAATAGCCCCTATCACATCTATTCCCCACATGGAGAATGACCATGGCGCTGCCAAGATGTTCAAAGGCACGGGTGGAGCATTGACATTATCCGTGAATGCCTGGCACTTGTGGGATTTTCTCACATGGATACAACAATCATTTTCCATTGTGAGCCAGTAATACCCTGCCCTCAGAATCTTTTGAGCCATAGCATGCCCATTGGCATGTGTTCCAAAGGAACCCTCATGAACTTCCACCAACATATGCTCAGCCTCCCTGGCATCCACACATCGAAGCAAAATCATATATTGGTTCCTCTTGTACAGAATGCTTCCACTTAAGAAGAAACCGGCTGCTAACCTTCTCAATATTCTCTTGTCATTGTCAGAAGCCCCCTGTGGGTACTCCTTGTGTTTGATGTATCGCTTGATGTCGAGGTACCAAGGTTTACCATCTTGCTCTTCTTCTATCACGCAGCAATGTGCGGGCTTGCTGCAACATCTGAGCTCGATGTACAGCAAGTCCCCATGCGGGGTCAGCTGAAACATAGATGCTAGAGTGGCAAGCGCATTGGCCATTTGATTCTACTCTCTAGGAATGTGGTGGAAAGATATGTCATCATAGAACTCTGTCAGCTTCTTGATATAGGCTTGGTAGGGTATCAGCTTATGATCCCTAGTCTCTCATTCACCTCTCAACTGGTGGATTACCAAGGCTAAGTCTCCATATACTTTGAACAATTTGACTTTGAAGTCAATTGTTGGTTGGATCCCAAGGGCACACGCCTCATACTTGGTCATGTTGTTCATGTAGTCAAAGCCTAACCTAGCTGTGAAGGGTATGGTTTAATCATCAGGGGTAAGCAAAACCGCCCCTACTCCATGGCATAATGCATTGGACGTGTCGTCGAACCACATTATCCATTTGTCCCTATCTTCATCCTCCACCTCCTCCTCGAACAAGGTCATGATGTCCTCGTCTGGGAACTCCGGATGCATAGGTTGGTAATCATTGATGGGTTGATGAGCTAGGTAATCTGCCAAGGCACTTCCCTTTATCTCCTTTTGAGTGACATAAACAATGTTGAATTCTGATAGTAGAACCTGCCACCGATCGATCCGTCCGATGAGAGCGGGCTTTTCAAATATGTACTTGATTGGGTCCATCTTGGATACCAACCAAGTGGTGTAGCTCAGCATGTACTGCCTTAGACGATGGGCTGCCCACACCAAGGCACAACATGTCCTTTCAAGCAATGAGTAGTTCATCTCACAGGCTGTGAACTTCTTGCTTAAGTAATAGACGTCCTGTTCCCTCTTTCTGGACTCGTCATGCTACCCCAGCATACACCTCATCGACTCATCCAACACAGTCATATATAGAATGAAGGGTCTTCCAGGCACTGGTGGCACAAGCACAGGAGGATTCATAAGGCATCGCTTGATCCTTTTGAATGCCACTTGGCAGTTTTTGTTCCATTGGACGAACTGGTTCTTGCACAATAGCTCGAAGAGAGGCTCACAAGTAGCGGTTAGCTATGATATGAACCTCGCTATATAGTTTAGGCATCCCAAGAAACCTCGAACTTGCTGCTCGGTACGTGGCTCGGGCATTTCAAGGATGACTTTTACTTTGTCCGGGTCCACCTCTATCCTTTTCTGGCTTACGATAAAATCGAACAATTTTTCCGACTTGACCCCAAAAGTACACTTGGCAGGATTCAACCTTAGTCGGTACTTACTCAGACTCTCGAACAACTTCCATAAGTTGATGAGGTGTCCCCCCTCGGTTTTAGACTTGGCAATCATATCATCCATGTAGACTTCAATTTCTTTATGCATCATGTCATGGAATAATGCTATCATAGCCCGTTGGTAGGTTGCTCCAACGTTCTTAAGCCCAAAAGACATCACCTTGTAGCAGAATGTTCCCCACGGGGTGACGAAGGTCGTATTTTCCATGTCCTCTGGTGCCATCTTTATTTGGTTGTAGCCCGAGAACTCGTCCATGAAAGAAAAAAAAGCAAAATTGGTTGTGTTGTCCACAAGGACATTGATGTGCGGTAAAGGAAAGTTGTCCTTTGGAATGGCTCGGTTTAGATCTCGATAGTCCATGCACATTTGCACTTGCAAATCTTTCTTGGGGGCTGGCACAATGTTGGCAAACCATTCTAGGTATCGAGCAACTGCCAAGAAGCCGACGTCAAATTGCTTTTTCACCTCTTCTCTTATCTTTAAGGACATCTTAGGTTTCATCCTTCTTAGCTTTTTCACCTATGTTGCACAATGTCGGGGTTCAAGCTGGGCATATCTTGGTACGACCAAGCTAAGATGTCTTGGTAGTCTCATAGTAGAGCCACCAATTCATCTCGGATAGGTGTGGTCATGCCCATGCCAACCTTTACCTCCTTTTTTTCCTCACCAACGCCCAAGTTTATGATTTTTGTCTCTTCTTGGTGTGGCTTCATTTCTCAGTCTTCTTATTCAATCATTCCTTTTAGCTCTGGGGGAAGCCCCCCAATCTTCATCTTCTCCATCCCCAGTTTGGTTTACTAGCTACTCAAAATCAACATCTGGGTCCTTGGTATTAGTACCTTCACAAGACTCATTGTTGGATCTATACCGTTTAATCGCAACAACAATAAACATGCAGACGAATGAGAATGGGTGAGAGTACAAGAACAAATGAAGAAAAGCTGTATTTATGTATATTTGATAGCAAAAGATAAGCCGAACCAGGGAGAAACCCTAAAGCCTAGGCCCAACTAAAGGGTTTGGACTAACAAACTACATTATGTTTGCCCCAGAAATTCCGGGTTGTATGATAATTTGCCAGTGTCCCAATTCAAACTTAGGAGGGCATGGTCGCACCCTGTTTGATTGCTCTTGAGGTACTTCATTGTTGATCATGGCAACCCACCCTTCACACATCTAGCCCGCGTTGACAAAAATCTCGTTGATGTGACATAAGGGAGTTCTTTTTACTTGCGGTCCTTGCTACTGGCCCATGCTTCTGTCTCTCCTTTCTAGGGCGCTTCTCCTCATGTCAACGTGTATAGGCTTATATCCTAGCCCGAACCTTTTGTGGTTCTCTTTGAACTCCACCAAGCTCGCTACGTGTTAGTTGGTTAATACGACTAACTTTTGTGTAAAAAAACTGCATAAATTGTATTAGACTCCTTCCATTTATAGTTATTTTTGTAGTGTTGTAATTACTTTTTGTTAAATATAGGTAATAAGTACTGAGTATCCCACTTTTGTGTATTTAATAACCTTTCTGTTTCAATTTCAGGTTAAATAAGCAAGTTTGTGGAAGTGCTGATTTTGAGTTGCTCGCTAAGCCAATTCTATGGCTCAGTGAGCCATCCACTAAGCGTAGCAATTCATGGCTAAGTGCGTAGAAGATCCTAGAAGCAGATGAGTTATCATGATGTGCTCAGCGAGAATCAATTAGCTAAGTGCATCGCTTGAACCTCCAGGCTGAGGGAGCATGACTGGCACTAAGCCAAAAGTCACTTACATGCATTAAGCAAGCCTATCTTCCGCTAAGCACGCGCCTCTCAACGAAATTGCTTATATAAAGCTAAATCTCAAAATGAAAGGGGGTTGTTTAGTTTTTTGGAGAGTTTGGCTGTGGAAGAGACTGGAGAGAACCGAGCTTGAAGAGGAAGCTATCTTGCCGAGCATTGGACGAGATTTTGAGTGATTGTGAGGTTCCTAGAGGTGGAGGAGACATCCCCACTACCTGTAATTCTTCAATCTTTCACTTTCTCTTCTCTTTGTTGTAAAAGAAGCCTCCCTACTATGGAGAGCTAAATCCTTAGTTGGTTCTTCCTATGGGGTACTTGATGTAAATAATGTTATATCTATCTAATGATGTTGCATGTGTTCTTTGTGCTATTAGTACTTCAGTTTAGTATGCCTTTGCCTTGATCACATAGATGCATGCTTAGTTAGGGTAATTCAACATTGGGAAATGGTTTGATCCTTAGAACTTGATAGGACGGGGCTAGTTTATCATATTTTCACGAGGGATCGGGGTACGGTAACCTAGTTGTTGGTATGTATGTCTTAATGTAGTTCTAGTCAAGTTTAGTCCAACAAGAGGGATCCGAGGATGATGCTTGATTAGGATTAGGCTAAACATGCATGAGACATCGAGGTTTAGTATTCCAGGTGACAACATAGAACAGAGAAACATTGTTAGGTAGAGAACATCTTTAATAACATCAGTCATCCAGCAGGAAGACCAAAAAGTTCTTTATTTGTCTTCACACACCACTACTCACGTGATTTTCTATTGAATAGTTTAGTTTACATACCTGTCCATACCACGCACCAAACTTTCATCCAAAGGCACTTATTTACTGAACCACAACTTTACCAAGTAAAACAAGTTCCTCGAGAGTTCGATATTCGGTTCTTACCATTTTATACTACTTGTGCGATCTAGTGCACTTGCCGGTCATCGAATAAGTTTTTGGCACCGTTGCTGGGGAGCTTCTTTCTATTTGGAAAGTTTAGTTCAGTTCTTTAAGTGCCTATTCTTTATTCTTTAATTATTTGTGAATATTTGCTTTTGATTCATATTTGTTTTCTTCTTGAATTGGATAACCCCTATTGCTGTCAGTATTTTGTATGCATAGATCTCCTGCAGGTAGTTTAGCTTATCTGGAAGAATAAGCTCAATCTTTTGATTCAACATCATGGAGATTATTATTTCCGTTCCACTAATAACTTGTGATTTTTGCCGAAGGGAGCATTACCAGGATAATTGTTATATGTACTCCACAAATAACTCTGGGTGGAGACAGTTAACTCCCTATAATCAGTATGAAGAGCAAAGAGTCCCCGATCTTGACATTGTGTTTGCAGAATTCATGGCATATCATGCTAGTTCTAAAGCTAATCATAATGCAATACAAAAGCAGGAGATTCAATGTGCTAAAGTTTTTTTTGAAGATTATCAAGGGGAACTAGAGTCACAATTCTACTATCAAAATGAATTAGAAAGGAGTTTCAATCTGGACATTTTGTTAATGCAATTCAAGGATACAATTGGATCAATTCAACGGGCATTTAAAAGTGCAGAAATTCAGGTTGGTAAGCTGGTAGAAGAAGTGACTCAAGCTATGAGCAGAAGAGAAGAAGAGATTGTAAAGGTTGACACTCAAGAGGAGAGCCCTGTGAATGAGCATGATTTAGAAGAAGAAGATAAGGAGAAAGCGCAACAATGGAAACAATGCTTACAAACACACACTCAACAAGAAGATAATTTCCAAGTTAACACATGTTCTCATCAACTGACTATCAAAGAAGAAAGGCATGAAGACCATGAGGCTTCAATCATTCTAGGACAACCATGTCTGACATTTGCTAGTTGTGTTTTCGACATGGGTAAAGGTAAATTGGAACTGAATGTAGATGATCAAAAGATCTCGTTTGAATTAATTGAAGCAATAAAACACCCAGATGACAGTAAAGATTGGTTTGAAGCAGAAATATCGGAGCAGGAGATGAAATTAACAGCCTCAGCCATGATATTACAGACGCCTAGGGAGAAAGAATTTGAATATGTGACAGAATGGCTAGTCAATGAAGATGGAGGAAGAATGCTAGCTTGTATTCAAGAGCTGGGGGATCCAGACGATGAATCTATTAGTCATGTGATGCTTGAAGAATTGGAAAACAATAGACCAAAAGAAAAACCCAAAGTAGAATTAAAGACCCTTCCGGCACATCTAAAGTATGTATTCTTGGAGGACAATGAGACCAAACCTGTTATAATTAGCAGCTCCTTGCAGAAGAAAGAAGAGGATCAACTGGTACAGATTCTGAAAAGTCACAAAGCCGCTATTGGTTGGCTCATCTCTGATATAAAAGGAATCAGTCCCTCATATTGTATGCACAAAATTAATATGGAAGCTAATTACAAGCTAGTGAGACAACCTCAAAGATGGTTGAATCCAATAATGAAAGAAGAAGTAAGAAAGGAAGTACTCAAGTTGTTAGAGGCAGGGCTCATTTACCTAATCTCGGATAGTTCGTGGGTTAGTCATGTTCAAGTTTTTCTGAAAAAGGGAGGTATGACAATGATACAGAATGATAGAGATGAGCTAATTCCTACAAGAACAGTTACTGGGTGGGGGATATGTATAGATTATAGGAAGCTAAATGAAGCCACCAGGAAAGACCATTACCCGCTTCCCTTCATGGATCAAATGCTTGAGAGACTTGCAGGGCAATGTTTTTACTATTTCTTAGATCGATACTCGGGCTACAATCAAATTGCAATGGATCCTCAGGATCAAGAAAAGACAGCTTTCACATGTCCTTTTGGTGTATTTGCTTATCGCCGTATGTCGTTCGGTTTATGTAATGCCCCAGCTACTTTCTAGAGATGTATGATGGCAACTTTTGCTAACATGGTAGAGAAATGTATTGAAGTTTTTATGGATGATTTCTCTGTCTTTGGTGCATCTTTTGAAAATTGCCTAGAAAATTTAGAGAAAGTGTTACAATGTTGTGAAGAATCTAATTTGGTGCTCAACTAGGGAAAATGTCACTTTATGGTTCAAGAAGGTATCGTGCTGGGACACAAGATTTCTAGAAGAGGAATTGAGGTGGATAAGGCAAAGATTGAGGTTATTGATAAACTTCCACCTCCAGTTAATGTTAAAGGCATACGAAGTTTTTTGGGTCATGCTGGATTCTATCGGTGATTCATTAAAGACTTTTCCAAAATTGCTAAACCACTGAGTAATCTGCTGAACAAGGATGTTGTGTTCATGTTTAATGATGAATGTTTAGAAGCCTTTAATACCCTTAAAGCCAAGTTGGTCTCTGCTCTTGTGATCACAGCACCAGACTGAGGACAAGAGTTTGAATTAATGTGTGATGCAATTGATTATGCAGTAGGTGCTGTGCTGGGACAACAAAAGGGTAGAATTTTTCATACCATTTACTATGCCAGCAAAGTCTTGAATGATGCTCAGATCAATTATGCCACCACTGAGAAAGAATTGCGGGCAATTGTTTATGCACTTGAGAAATTCAGATCTTATTTGGTGGGGTCAAAAATAGTAATTTACACTGATCATGCAGCAATTAAATATTTGTTGTGCAAAGCTAATTCCAAACCATGACATATCAGATGGATATTGTTACTTCAAGAATTTGATTTAGTCATCAAGGACAAGAAGGGGTCAGAAAATGTGGTAGCAGACCACTTATCCAGATTAGTCAATGAGGAGGTCGCTTTAAAGGAGGTTGAAATAAAAGAAGAATTTCCTGATGATTTTTTGTTTTTGATTGCAGAGAGACCATGGTTTGCTGACATGGCAAAATTTAAGGCAGCTGGGATCATTCCCAAAGACCTCACTTGGCAGCAGCAGAAGAAATTTTTCCATGACGCACAATTTTATATATGGGATGATCCACACTTGTTCAAGGTAGGTGCAGATAATCTCCTCAGAAGATGGGTGACAAGTGAGGAAGTGATGCAATCCTACCCCGCAAGGGCATTGGATAGAAGATTCCAAGTAGATTGGGCCAGAGATCCAAGGGAAGGCCCTAGGGTTCTCATTAGCCTTAGGGTAGATTTCGAGCCCATGGGCTAAGTATGAGCCCACTTATCTTTATAAATATTAGAATAGGTTTGTCCTTCGTTTGGGCCTTGTATTTTGGCCATTCTAGTAGTATAGAGTTTTAGCCTTGTATTTCGAGGCATTTTGAGTAGTCTTTGTAGTAGGAATTTTTTTTTTTTGTATTTTCATGTATTTTGTCATGGGGGTGAGCTTAGTTATTATCGGGGGTGTGTAACTAAGCTCTAGCTTCTCATCTCAAGGAGGTGAGCTTAGCTATTAGAGAGGTATGTGTAGCTAAGCTCTAGCTTCTTTAGGAATCTTCTTAAGGAAGCTTCTCAAGGAGGTGAGCTTAGTTATGAGAGGGGTGTATGTAGCTAAGCTCTAGCTTCCCAAGGAAGTTTTCTCAAAGAAGCTTTTCAAGGAAGTTTTATCAAGAAAGCTTCTTAAGGAAGCTACCTAGTCTATAAATAGAAGCATGTGTAACACTTGTTGTAACTTTGATGAATGAGAGTCTTATGAGACACAACTCAAAGTTCAACTTCTCTCCCTTTTTCTTCCTTCAATTTCGTGCTCCCCCCTCTCTCTTTCTCTCCCTCTTTCTTTTCCTCCATTGAAGCATCCTCTCCATGCTTCTTATCCAAGGCTCATCTTGGTGGTGAAATTCTTTCTTCCATGGCTTATTCCCTAGTGGATGGCGCCTCCTCTCACCTCTTCTCCTTTGTCTTCCACTGCATTTCCATATTGGAAAATCACCATTAAAGGACCTCATTGAAGCTCAAAGATCCAGCCTCCATAAAAGCTCCCCAAGCAAGCTTCCATCAAGTGGTAATCAGAGCACAAGAGCTTCAAGTAGGTGCTCCTTAAACCTCAATTAATTTTTTTGCTTTACTTTCTCTTCCATTGTTGTTTCTTCATTTTTCTTTATGTATCTCCTCACATGTCTTGTGATAAATGTTGTTAACATGATTCTTTAGAATTTCCACTGATTGATCTTGCTATAGAATTTAGATTTCATTTTTTATGGTTCAAATTTCTTGTTCTTGTTCTTGAACCTTGAATTGTGTTGAGTTTAGGTTCCTTTGAGTTTTGTCTTGTTATTTTTTGTGGCTGAAACCTAAACCATAAAATTCTTACAAAAATATTAAAGTAGAAGAAAACCTCAAAAATCTAGAGTGACTTGTTCACCTATTGTAGTTTTGTCATAGAAGTCATGTTTAGTCATGAAACTTGTCACATAAGATTTCTTATGTTGTGCTGAATTTTTTTCTTGAGTGTATGAAATTAATTTATCCTATTATTTGATTTGAGTCAAATCTTTCATGTTAATTAGTCCTTAACATGTTCATGCAAAATTCTTAGAGAGTTTTTGATTGTGAACCTTTTCTTGAACTTTTAGGTTTCCTTTTGATTGTGTCTATTGTGAATTTGAGTTTTGGTGATTGAATTGCTGGCTGAAATGTTGATCCTAAGTGAATATTGAACTCTTAAAACTTTGGTAAACAATCCTAGTGAACTCAACATACATAGGAAGGTTGAAAGTAAGCCCAAGGCAATCAATATACCATTCTTAAAAAAAAATCGCTGATGCTGCCAGCTTGGACATACAAACTTGTAAAAGTTATTGAAAATTGGTTACTTTGAATTTTGAGCTGAAATTTTTACTGAATTTTCTGGACATCTGAAAAAATTTAATAGAAAAATAACCAGGTGGTTTGGATAAAAGGAAAAAATAATAAAAATCACACAAATTGGCAGAAAAATCAGTATCCAGAAAAAAAAAAGTGAAAGGGAAGTGTGCTTGTTGTTTTGGCTCAAACTTTATTCTATAATTGGTTCCTATCTTATACCAATCTTAGTTCCTAAATTTCAATTGAAAATTACTGTGAAAACAAGTGTCAAAGCTAGAGGTTTGTTGAGTCTTTTTTTAATAGTTTTTTTTACTCTACTCTAGAGTCATTCTAAGTTTCTCTTTGAGTCCTAGCTTGCTTCTATGTCCTTTACATTGCTTTAATTGTTGAATAATCCTTGAAAAATTGTCTTGTTAAAACTCCATTGGTTTAGCTTTCATTTCATTTTTTTTGGTCTTTGGCTATTGCTTGTCTCTTTGTTTCCTTATTTGTGGGTTGCCATATAGGGAATTGGAAGGAGGATTGGTGCCATCGCTTGAAGAATTTGAGTCAAGAAGCAAGGGACCAACCACCTTAAGAGTTATTGGACTAAGAAGCACTCCAAATTGAGTAAATCACCAAATAGAGAACAACCACCAAAATTGAGGACCATTTTGTAATTTTGTAATTTGCAATTTACTTACCTTCATTGCTTTCAAGTTTTGTAACAAAAAGGTCTTTCATTGGAAGTGTGTTGGGAGCCTCCAATAGGTTACCAAACATCCATTTGTGTATAATAATTTTAGGCAATTTTTCCTTAGGACAGTGAGTGTTTTGTTGGGAACCTTGAATGTGGTCATCCAAACATTCTTAGGATTCGCCTAGTTTACATTTCTTGTTTACTTTCATTGCTTATTTCCTTTACCTTCCATTGTCAAACCGCCTTGATAGCTTTCCTTTTACCAATTAGTTTTTTACCTTATCTTTCACACCTCTTTTAGTGTTTATTTTGGCTAGTTTCAACCATAGTTTCTTTTACCTTTTCTTTTCAAACCTCCAACAAGAAAGAACCACAACTTAGGAACCAACATGAGTCATCATTCATCTAGTGTTAATGGCGAGGGTACTAGTCATAAAGACCATTTATCTAGAATCTTAGATGAGTTGAGTTCCCTAAAGTTATGGAAAGAAAAACAAGAGAGAAAAGAAAAAGGGAAGAAAAGAGTGGAAGAAATAAGTCAAGATGAAAGAAAGAAAATAAGAGAGGAAGAAAGAAGAAAAATAATGAAAGAAATGAAAAGAGAAAAACATGCCTCCTATAGTAGTCATAACTCTTGCAAGAGCCTAAGTGAAGAACTTCGTGACTATTATGAAGGAAGTGTTGAAGCAAAGCTTCATGGTGAGTCAAATGTGATTCAAAGTTGTTTTTGATGATAACAATGATGATGACAAAGGTGATGACAAAAAGCTCAAAGATCAATCAAAGAACAACTCAAGTGAATCAAGAACAATTCAAGAGTTCAAGAATCAAGAAGAATTCAAGACTCAAGAAGAAAGCCTAGAATCAATAATCAAGAATCAAGATTCAAGATTCAAGATCTCAAGAATCAAGATCAAGATTCAAGACTCAAGATTCAAGAATAAAGAAAAGACTCAATCAAGATAAGTATTAAAAGGTTTTTCAAAACTTTGAATAGCACATGAGTTTTTGACAAAACCTTTTACCAAAGAGTTTTTACTCTCTGGTAATCGATTACCATATTGTTGTAATTGATTACCAGTAGCAAAATGAGTTTGAAAAAGTTTTCAAACTGAATTTACAATGTTCCAATTATTTTCAAAAAGCTGTAATCGATTACAATGTTTTGGTAATCGATTACCAGTGCCCTTGAACGTTGAAATTCAAATTCAAATGTAAAGAGTCACATCCTTTCACTTAAAAGCCTTGTGTAATCGATTACACTAATATGGTAATCGATTACCAGTGACCGTTTCTGATAAATCAAAAGATGTAACTCTTCAAAAAGGTTTTTGACTTTTTCAAATTGGTTTTAAGTTTTTCTAAAAAGTTATAACTCTTCTAAATGGTCTTCTTGACCATACATGAAGATTCTATAAAACCAAGGCTTTGTTTTGCAAATTAAATTAATTCCTTCATACTTTTTACACTTATTCAAACAATCCTTTACAAGCCTTGAATCTCTTTGAACTTCTTCTTCTTCTTTGTACCTAAAGCTTTATGAAGTTTTCTGGTTTTCTAAACCTTGAAAACTTGTACTATTCATCTTTTCATTCTCTTCTCCCTTTGCCAAAAAGAATTCGCCAAGGACTAACTGCCTGAATTCATTTTGTGTCTCTCTTCTCCCTTTTCCAAAAGAACAAAGGACTAACCGCCTGAATTCTTTTGTGTCTCCCTTCTCCCTTGTCAAAGAATTCAAAACGACACAGTCTGAGAATTCTTTTGATTCTCCCCTTTCCCTAATACAAAAGTGTTCAAAGGACTAACCGCCTGAGAATTCTTTTCTATCCCCATTCACAAAGTATCAAAGGTTTAACAGCCTGAGATCTTTGTCTCAACACATTGGAGGGTACATCCTTTGTGGTACAAGTAGAGGGTACATCTACTTGGGTTCGACTGAGAACAAGAGAGGGTACATCTCTTGTGGATCAATTCTAGTGGAGGGTACATCCACTAGGTTCAAAGAGAACAAAGGAAGGTACATCCCTTGTGGATCTTTGCTTGTAAAAGGATTTTTACAAGGTTGAAAGAAATCTCAAGGACCGCAGGTCGCTTGGGGACTGAATGTAGGCACGGGTTGTTGCCGAACCAGTATGAAAACTCTTGTGTGTCTGTTTCATTCTTCCCTACTCTTTTACTTTCCGCTGTGCATTTAATTTCCACTTTTACTTTCTGTTAAGTTTCTCTTCTACTCCATATTCTCTTAACAACATAAGTAATAGCCTTAGAAAAGTAATTTTTTAATTAGTAAAGGTTTAGGAATAATTAATTCAACCCCCTCTTTTTAATTATTCTGAGGCCACTTGATCCAATAGGAAGGCATAGGTCACATCTTAGACCTCACTCCCATAGGAGAGAAAAGGAAAGAAAGCCTTAAGAGGCTAACATTAACCTCCCATACTTTCATTGGAAGGACAATGTAGAGGCTAACTTAGATTGGGAAATAAGGGTAGAGCAACAACTTAAAAAGAAGTCTACGTCAAAATATTATGGCTCTCACTCTTATCCAAAGAAAGACCAAGGTCAAGGCATCTTAGGGGTGACACCTTCTAAGCCCAAATATGATAAGGGGAAGACAATAGAAAAGCAAGCCCCTAAGGCTAGTATGCAAGAGAAAACTAGCTCTATAAAGTGTTTTAAATGTCTTGGAAGAGGACACATTACTTCTGAATGCCCCACCACAAAAACCATGATTATGAGGGGCCAAGACATTTATAGTAGCCAAGATAAGGCTACTACTTCACCTTCCTCTAGTGAAAATGAAGAAGCAAAAGGGGAAGAATCTAGTGAAGAAATCTACCCCCAAGAAGAAGGACAACCATTAGTGGTTAAAGAGAAGTGTAAGGAGGTAAGTGTTTCCTCCAAGAGGTTAGCTAAAAAGGAAACTCATTTTACAATAAAGACAAACATTAAAGAAACTTTCCCTCTTAGACAACCTCCACATCTTCTCCTTTGTAAAAAGACACTTGTTAGCACTGCCACACCTCTTAGGCTTGAGGTTATTCCTCAAGTAAAGGAGTTATTGGATGAGGGTTTAGTTCATAAGAGCTTAAATACTTGTGCTTTGTTGGTGCCCAAAATAGGTATTAATAGGCACCAAATCCCTAAAATAAGTGATATGATGAATGTGTTGAATGTTGAGACCCTCTTTTGTAAAATCAGTCATGCATCCAACATCTTCATGATTCATGTACATAGGGACTCATTAGGTAGGGTTGTCTTATTTTTGGTTTTAATACAAAGATAGGTGCTCATATGGGACACCTTAGGTTTGTCATACTTTTTGGTAGGAATAATCAATATGAAAATACAAAAAAGGTATGTTTTATTGTGTTACTTTTCTTAATTTTTCAAATAGTGATCAAGGGGTTCCCATGAATCCTAAGAGAATAAAGGTCATTCCTGAGTGGCCCCACTCCACCAAGTATAAGAAAAATTTGGGGCTTCCATGACTTAACAAACTTTTACAAAAGGTTTGTCCCATATTTTCTATACTTGTAGCACCACTCATTGAGTTGGTGAGAAACCACATTCCTTCATGGGAAGATGCCCAGGAATACATATGTTTTTGTTCTTTTTACAGGTGTTGAGGGAAGGAGCCCAGAGTATGAAGAACCTCAAGATTTGAGGTCAAATCCTTTCCAAGGTGGAGGGAATGATGCAATCCTACCTCACAAGGGTATTGGATAGAAGACTCCAAGTAGATTGGGCCAGAGATCCAAGGGAAGGCCCTAGGGTTCTCATTAGCCTTAGGGTAGATTTCGAGCCCATGGGCTAAGTATGAGCCTGCTTATCTTTGTAAATATTAGAAAAGGATTTTCCTTCGTTTGGGCCTTGTATTTTGGCCATTCTAATAGTATAGGGTTTTAGCCTTGTATTTCGAGGCATTTTGAGTAGTCTTTGTAGTAGGAATTTTTTTTGTATTTTCATGTATTTTGTCATGGGGGTGACCTTAGCTATTATAGGGGGTGTATAGCTAAGCTCTAGCTTCTCATCTCAAGGAGGTGAGCTTAGCTATTAGAGAGGTATATGTAGCTAAGCTCTAGCTTCTTTAGGAATCTTCTTAAGGAAGCTTCTCAAGGACGTGAGCTTAGTTATGAGAGGGGTGTATGTAGCTAAGCTCTAGCTTACCAAGGAAGTTTTCTGAAAGAAGCTTCTCAAGGAAGTTTTCTTAAGAAAGCTTCTCAAGGAAGCTACCTAGTCTATAAATAGAAGCATGTGTAACACTTGTTGTAACTTTGATGAATGAGAGTCTTGTGAGACACAATCAAAGTTCAACTTCTCTCCCTTTTTCTTCCTTCAATTTCGTGCTCCCGCCTCTCTCTTTCTCTCCCTCTTTCTTTTCCTCCATTGAAGCATCCTCTCCAAGCTTCTTATCCAAGGCTCATCTTGGTGGTGAAGCTCCTTCTTCCATGGCTTATTCCCTAATGGATTGCGCGTCCCCTCACCTCTTCTCCTTTGTCTTTCGCTGCATCTCCATGGTGGAAAATCACCATTAAAGGACCTCATTGAAGCTCAAAGATCCAGCCTCCATAGAAGCTCTGCAAGGAAGCTTCCATCAGGAAGCCAAGGGTATATTGTGGAACTGTCATAATTCACCATGTGGAGGGCATTATGGTGGAGACGAAACAGTGGCTAAGGTCTTACAGTCAGAATTTTTCTGGCCAACGCTCTTCAAAGATGCCCATCACCATGTCTTAAAGTGTGATCAATGCGAAAGCATGGGAGAAATTTCCCGGAGGAATGAAATACCTCTTCAAAACATTATGGAAGTTGAAGTTTTTGATTGTTGGGGTATTGATTTCATGGGTCCTTTCCCTTCATCTGCAGGTAATGAGTATATTTTGGTGGTTGTTGATTACGTGTCTAAATGGGTGGAAGCTGTGGCCACTCCAAGAAATGATGTTAAGGCTGTGGAAAAGTTTATGAAGAAAAATATTTTTGCTTGATTCGGGGTGCCTCGAGTTTTGATTAGTGATGGTGATTCACATTTTTGTAATGCTCAGCTTCAAAAGGTGTTGAGTCAATATCATGTGAATCATAAGGTAGCATCACCCTATTACCCTCAAACTAATGGCCAAGCTCAAGTATCCAACAGAGAATTAAAGAAGATATTAGAGAAAATAGTGGCATCAACCAGAAAAGATTGGTCAATCAAACTCGAAGATGAAATATGGGCTTACAGAACTGCATACAAGACCTCAATTGGCTTATCTCCTTTTCCACTGGTGTGTGGAAAATCATGTCATTTACCAGTTGAAATGGAACACAAAGCATATTGGGCTCTGAAATTCCTAAATTTTGATGAGAAGGCATCTAGGGAGAAAAGGAAGATTCAACTTTGGAATTAGAAGAAATGCGACTGACAGCGTATGAATCTTCAAAATCTACAAGAAAGAGTCAAAGCCTATCACGATAAAAAGC
>NW_021143851.1:0-10194 GCF_004193775.1 Glycine soja | reverse complement strand
ACAACGCGAGGGTACTCCAAGGAGTTCGCAAGGCATGGGATGCGGCGTGAAGAAAGGACAGAGAGCTTAGGGGAAGCAGTAATGGGATCATCGACAGCTATCATAAGTGGCTGAGAGTCCGAACACAAGGATTGGATTGGCTCCCAAATCTAAAAACTGTGAGGGACGATGAGGTTAAAGCTTCGGAAGAAAGTGATGAGGTACAAGCCCTAAGGCAGAGCTTGAAAGAGCCGGAGTAGTCGAAGAGAAGTTCAAGTCCATAGCCATCAAAGTCTGAAAAGAGTATGATGAACTAAGGGACGTCAATATGGCCACCGTGAAGCCTTGGAACGAGAAACCAAGAAGGCCCGAAAGGAAGAACACGTGCCAGCAAAGTTTTGAGGGCTTTATAGGGCAGCATTAGTAAGCTCAAGCTCCGAAGAGGTGAAAGGAATCATCATGGGTCAAAGGCATGATCTTGAAGGACGAGCTAAAGGCTTACCTTAGGTCGAAAAGAAATTTGTCCCAACAGTTAAGCAAGACTGAAGGGAATATGTGGGCCGTCATCGATGAGTGCAAAGAGAAGCTAAATCTAGCGGCGACTCACGAGCAAAGGCTAGAGGATGAGTACGCCAAGATATTAGCAGAAAGCGAAGCAAGGGAGAGGGTAATTGATTCATGGCACCAAGAGGCAACAATGTGGACGGACCTATTTGCTCTTACTTTGAACAGGAGTCAAGAACTTCCCCGATTGCTAGCCAAGGCCAAAGCAATGGCGGACACCTACTCCGCCCCCAGAAGATCCACGGACTTCTCAGCTATTGTCAACATATGATAGACTTAATGGACCATATGATTAGAAACCGCTAGGAAGTTTGTATTGTCGCTCAGATCTTGACTAGTTATAACTTTTTGAATAAAATGAGTTTATCCCACGTTTTTACTCCAAAAATCAGTGCGAATCAAGTCACTCCCCGCATTTTATCTCTAGCATGCATTGTATGTTGGTCTCGTCCTTTGTCACGGGAAGCCGGAAGGTCCATATCACCTTCTTAATTGTACACATGGGGCACTGCGCCCCCAAATGCGCAAGTAAGAAGAGATAATTTTCCGGGCTCTCGTGTCCGTAAAATGCATTCATATCATGCATCGCATAAGCATCTCTTCATAACATCATAATGGACATATCCTGCATTGTCCGTTATCATATTCCAGCCTCACATTTTGCATGAGTCATGGCATCATCATGCATATGCGTTCAACAAACTTTTTGATTTGCAAAATTGCATACCATTTGTTTTCATGTTTGCTCATCCTTGCGTTTTCCTCTACAAAACAAAAACAAAGAAAGGGGAAGCGTGAAACTTCACACTACATTCTTAGTTTCATGTGTTAGGCACCACGAGCCAACCATGTTGGGATCATAAACCCGTTTCACTTAAAAACAAAATAATTGAACATGGTACCTAATGCATGGTTAACTAGGAAATGGTGTTTCTTCGGGCATCTCAATTTCATAATTACATTTTCCGTGCATAAGCTTAAAGTATGCCCGAGTCATTCATCCCTATGAGATGTTGTTGAAGTATTGGCGATCAGAATTGCCATTCCTTGGATTATAGGGTTGAACCAAGCTCATGCTTTTACAAAAAGGTTCATCAAGTCAAGTTGAAATATGGAAGTAACCGTCTTGCAAAATTGGGGCAAAAGATGAATCGAGTCACATCACTGCTTCGTCTACTGCCAAACATATTTAGGATTATTGATGTCCTTGTTACTTCCAGTTTCACCTTGACAAAGATGTCATGGACCATGTTGAAAATCTAAATTGATTCAACCCCATATCTTGCGTAAAAATTCGCAATACTTCAACTGTACATCATTCGCATGCATCCATGCTTTTCATTGGTTGCATTGCTCGTTGCATTCTTTCCTTGAAAATAAAATAAAATGAACTTAATCCTTGTTATAAAAAGAAAGGGACACGCTTTACGATGCCCTTACCGAACTCGTGCTAGAGCTAGAGTAATGGGTGAAGTAGAGGAGATACAAGAGAAGATGAAGGCCGACATGGAGGCCATTAAAGAGAAAATGGCCACAATGATGGAGGCCATGATGAGCGTGAAGAAGATAATGGAAGCCAATGCGGTTGCAATTGCCGCTACCAGCGTTGTTGCTAAGGTGAACCCGACGTCCCCATCCGGCCTCAAGCAAATGAATCATCCAACCTCAAATATGGTAGGCAAAGATTTAGGAAGTACGGGCGGCCCCCATGATGTGCAAATTCAAAACGAGCACGCCTTCCCGTCATATGGCTTGCCTCTCAACTATACGCCACCCAATGTGGCGTACACTCCCAATAAGAATGTCAATAACTCCACTCCTATACCCATTGAAAGCCAGCAACCCCAAACTGATCATGCACATGTCTCTTAAACCGTGGAAGAGACCCATGAAATTCCCCATCACAATCTAGCCGACTTCGAGCCTTGGCTCGGATATACCACTGAAGGGCAAGCTGTTGGTGGTATACCCCTACAAAACCCTTTGGAGGGCCCTTAGTATCACCCACAACTGCACCTCTTGCATTCCACAGCGGTTAAAAACCCTCATGACTATGGCAGGAATGGGAAAGTTGGATCATCTAGAGGAAAGGCTCAGGGCCATTGAAGGAGGTGAATATTATGCCTTTGCTAACCTAGAAGAGTTGTTCCTAATACCCAAACATGGTCATTCCCAAGTTCAAGGTGCCGGACTTTGGCAAGTACAAGGGGACTACTCACTCCAAGAACCATCTAAAGATGTATTGTCGGAAGATGGGGGCATACGCAAAAGATGAGAAACTGCTGATACATTTTTCCTGAGAAAGTCTTACTAGGACAACTGTCGCCTGGTATACTAACTTAGGAACCTTCTTGAGTCCATTCTTGGAAGGACCTAATGGTTGCCTTCATTAGGCAGTGTCAGTACAATTCTGATATGGCTCCGGATAGGATGCAACTACAAAAAGTGTGCAAAAAGGGGGCACGAATCTTTCAAAGAATACGCCCAAAGATGGAGAGACTTGGCAACTCAAGTAGCACCCCCAAAAACAGAGAAAGAGATTATCACAATGATAGTAGACACGTGACCGGTGTTCTACTATTAAAAAATGGTGGGTTACACACCTTCAAGTTTTACAGATTTGGTCTTCGCCAGCAAAAAGATCGAAGTGGATCCAAAAAGAGGCAAATTTGATCATCCTACTAGGACGATTGAGAAAACTGGGGCAAATGAAGAGGGTGAGAAAGAGGGAGAAACCCATGCTGTGACTGCCATTCCTATACGGCCAAGTTTCCCACCAACCCAACAATGTCATTACTCAGCCAATAACAAACCTCCTCCTTACCCCACCACCCAGTTATCCACAAAGGCCATCCCTAAATCAACCACAAAGTCTGTCTACCGCACTTCCAATGACGAAGACCACCTTTAGCACAAACCAAAAAAAAAAACACCAACAAAAAGGAATTTTGCAGCAAAAAGCCTGTAGGGTTCACCCCAAATTCCGTTGTCATATGCTAAACTTGATCCCATATCTACTTGATAATTCAATGGTAGCCATAACCCTAGCCAAGGTTCATCAACCTCCATTTCTCCGAGAATACGACTCGAACGCAACGTGTGCTTGTCACGGAGAAGCCCCGGGGCGTTCCATTGAGCATTGTAGGGCTCTGAAGCGTAAGGTGCAAGGTCTAATTGATACGGGCTGGCTGAAATTTGAGGAGAATCGCTTGTTGAATCCTAACATTAACAAGCAACACCATACATGGGACAATTCTGGAAGCTGTTGTTATGACTCATCAGGATTTTCAAGTTTATGCCATAAACCACAGTTACAATGTTAAATGATATAGATAAAATGGACATCCTCTCACGAACACATCTTTGCTTATTCAACTTCCACCGGAATGTGAGTGTAAGCCATTGGTCTGTTTGCTCAAGCAACCTGCGCTCTTGAGTGTTGACTTCCAAGACCGTTCAATCAGAGATTACTCATCTTGCACGTTGGTGGGGGTGCCGTAAAACAACGAGCAAAGTTCAAAACAAATAAGTTTCAAAATAAAAAATAAAAAGGCATTTGATTGACTGTGTTTTCAAGTAAAAATATAGACGTTCATGTGACCTCATTTTGTCTTTTTAGAGAGAAGTGAGTTATCAAGAATAGGATGTTGGACAAATGGCCTCAGTTACCTTGAGAAGAAGAGGGGATTGAATTAAGATACGAATATTATTCCCCAATTAAACTTTCACTCTCTCTTTTCGGATTAACAATGCACATAGGGACAACCCTTCCCTTGTGTTCAAGAATCCTCTACTACAAGAGACCCACGGTCTCTTAATCCCTTTTCATAAATAAGAAGAAGAAATCTCTCTTAAAAGGGATAGATTGTACAATGAAGACCAATCAAAATTCATTATTGAATATGCAAGTGGTTGACCAAGGAATCTTTTTGAGAGGATAAGACATTTCAGTTCAGAAAAACTCTTGATCTTTCGAGAGGACAAAACTGTTTGGGCAATGAAAACTCTCTTTAAAACATTTGAATGGCCGTTCATAAAACATTTGAATAGATATGTCTCTTGGAAATTATTTTCTGAAAATCCCCTCTGGTAATCAATTACAAGACTTACGTAATCGATTACAGGTTTTAAAAATTTGAATAAAAACATTTTTAACTACTGGTAATCGATTACCAGAGAGCAAATCTCAAATTGAAATGATAGAATTCTTTGGTCAAACCTTTGTTTGTTTCAATTTGGAAACTTCTTCCTAAAGATTCTAAAGAGATCAAACTTGATCATATATCTTGATTTTCTTGGATAAAACTTAGAAGCACTTGATCCTTTAGCATCATCAAGACATCAAAACATCTTGCTTCTACATAGGAGTCATTTGACATAATCCATCAACTGAAAGATCCTTCAATTATTTCTCGTCCTTGGAAAATTCTTTTTTGCAAGAATCAACTGCTTCTTTCATTCTTCCTCACTACGAGGTCGTGAAAACAAGACAACAATTGGTACCTCTAAGCCCTACACTAGGGCAACGAAAGGCACCATGCAAAAACTTCAAGCGAACCTAGGGGCAGATTAGAAGTTCTCACCCAATAGGTTCCCTCCTACAAGGTCATGACGAAAGGCAACGATTGATACCTCAAAGCCTTACACTGGGGCAATGAGGGCCACCGTGCATGAGCCTCAAGTGAACATAGGGGCCGATCAAAAGTTCTCACCCATCGATGTTTTTAACAAAAAAAAGGGGGGACAAACCCTAGGATTTCAATGGATTGATCAAACATCAAACGACTCCATTGCCGTCACTCCAAAATGGTCAAGTGACTAAATCAAACAGAACACACACTCTGAGGGAGTTCCCGGAGAGATTTGCAAAAAAGATAGGATGAGGTTGCATGAATTATCACCTCTTTCAAAAGGACAGTCAATCTGTGTTTTTCAAAAAAAATTAAATCAAAATCAAAATCACAAAATAGGGAAAGAATGTCATGAACATTGTACAACTTTCCATTACATTGCATTGTTTCAAATGAAGTCCGCATTTACCAAATTTCACGACAAAGGTTGCATGCATCTGCATCCCTAAAAATCATGTTAACTGCATAGATTTCCTACATCTAATGTCCAAATCTTGTGGATTTGGGATGACCGGCCCTCTCGATGAGTCGATCTCTTGCTTTCTCATAAGGGTGGACCTTGGGTACTAGTTACCCTCACCGTTGAGAGGACTACACGTCCTCGCCTTGAGAGGACTACGCGTCCTCACCATCAGAGGGCTGCACGCCCTCACCATCAGAGGACTACGCGTCCTCGCCTTGAGAGGGCTACACGCCCTCATCTTGGGTACTAGTTACCCTCACCATTGAGAGGACTACACGTCCTCGCCTTGAGAGGACTACACGTCCTCACCATCAGAGGGCTGCACGCCCTCACCTCTAGAGGACTACATGTCCTCGCCTTGAGAGGGCTACACGCCCTCACCTTGGGTACTAGTTACCCTCACCGTTGAGAGGACTACACGTCCTCGCCTTGAGAGGACTACACGTCCTCACCATCAGAGGGCTGCACGCCCTCACCTCTAGAGGACTACATGTCCTCGCCTTGAGAGGGCTACACGCCCTCACCTTGAGTACTAGTTACCCTCACCGTTGAGAGGACTACACGTCCTCGCCTTGAGAGGACTACACGTCCTCACCATCAGAGGGTTGCACGCCCTCACCTCCAGAGGACTACATGTCCTCGCCTTGAGAGGGCTACACGTCCTCACCTTGGGTACTAGTTACCCTCACCGTCAGAGGGCTACACGCCCTCACCTTGAAAGGACTACACGTCCTCGCCAGCAGAGGGCTGCACGCCCTCACCTCCAGAGGACTACACCTCCTTGCCTTGAGAGGGCTGCACGCCCTCACCTTTAGAGGGCTACGTGTCCTCATTTTCAGTGTGCTCGACATCCACACCTTAAAAGAATTTAAGGTCCTCTGCCCTTAAATGCTTAACCGAGACTTGCACTTCCGGTTAAGGGGCCAGTAGTTTCCTTTTAACGGTTCCTGGGCCACCCCCTGATATTGGAAGAGGGCCAACTGTGCGAGCACAACCAGAGAGGGAGGCTATCACACAGCTACTATGCATACCGGGGCAAGATTTCACCCGTGCCGCTGCAAAGAGACGAGTGCGGATCATGCGCACCAACATGACCACTCTTACACAGATATAGATGACATTGCTACTTAGCAACATTCTGCCCAGCGACCGCAATGCCAATCTCCCCTTGCAAAAGTATCAGTTGGTCTGTGTCGTCCCGACATGGGTAAGTATGCATATAGTTCAACTGATTTCTGATACCATCTATTGTTTGCAGGGATCGCACCCAAGAGACACCCAGTGGACCCGGAAAAGTCCAACAGGGCCCTGGGGTTTCCAGCTCTGGTTACGGGCCTCTATCAGTCCTACAGGGTGCTCGTACCCCCCCGACAAGGTCACATCATCATAGGTAAGTATGCACATCGCTCAACTGATTTCTGATTTCATCTATTGTTTGCAGGGATCGCGCCTGCAAGACACCCAGTGGACCCGAAGAAGTCCAACAGGGTCTTGGAGTTGTCAAGCTCTAATTACGAGTCTCTGTCAGTTCTACGGAGTACCTGTCACCTCCAGCAAGGGCATCAGGACCCCTACTAATCGAGCTTTCATCAAGAAGTACTGCGCCCCCAGACGGGCGCAGGGCGAGACACCACAGTAGCATTGGGATGGCCGGTAGCGGGCAATAGACACACTGCCACCACCTCTAGAGTTCACCTCAGCTCATCCATAAAAAGGTTTGAGTATTGCCTACACAACATGGCCGACCAATAGGCGACCAAGTCCAAAGCCAAATGTAAGAAAAGTACTAGGTCAGTGACCGACAAGTCATAAGGCGTCCAGCTAAAGACGTTAAAGAAGCGCTACTAGGAGGCAACCTAGTACCTTTTGAATCTATGCTTGTTATTTGATCACTTTTTATAGTAGGATGCACCTAGTTGCTCATGATCCTGGGGATTTAAATAAAACAAGCGCAAGCTTGGAAGGTAGTCATACCTCACAAAATATATATATGTATGTTTAGGTAGTGAAAATACCTTAGATATGCATGTATGTAAACAAAAAAAACACTTCACAAAATATATATGTATGTTTAGGTAGAAAGATACCTTAGATATGCATGTATGTAAACAAAAAAATACTTCACAAAATATATATATGTATGTTTAGGTAGAGAGATACCTTAGATGTGCGTGTATGTAAACAAAAAAATACCTCACAAAACATATATATGTATGTTTAGGTGGCAAGATACCTTGGATATGCATGTATATAGAAAAAATACCTCACAAAAATATGCACATGTTTAGGTAGCAAAATACCTCATGAAAAAAAAGAAGAAGAAAAAAAAAACAAACAAACAAGAAAAAGAAATAAACAAATGATAATGATAAAAAAAAGAAGGAGAAAAAAGAAAAAATAAGTTGTCAAGCTGAAAAAACCAACATGCTTTTGAAAAGAGATGACTTCCAACTTTTCTTTGGAAAAATTCACTGATCATAACTAGTTTTTGAAAAAATGTGTATACACCTGAAGGGTGAATGCTGTGAAGATTTTCCCAGACGCCCAAAATGGACTCGGATGAATGCACAAATTGATAAAAGAACATATTTTGGAAACGTTGGGTTGACTAAAATAGAGGAAATGAATCCTGAGCCCTAGCATCACATGACCATAAAAATTTGACACTTGAGTGTCCGCATAGGTGCATGCATGACCAGTTTTGCATAAAATTTCCAAATCATCATTTTTGCATTTGTGTCATGGAAATAATGTGGGGCACCCCTTTTATCCTTGAGCCAAACCAAACCCTGACATGTATCATGTCTAGCCATTCTACAAACCTTGAGCCAAAATCATGACTCACTATAATCCTTACCCTCGGAAGCAAAAAAGGAAAGAAGGAAAATTTCCAATCAAAAAGAAAGCAAAAAGAAAAGAAAGGAAATTCCCAATCAAAGAGTGGGAGAAAGAAAAGAAAGGAAATTCCCAATCAAAGAGTGGGAGAAAGCAAAAAGAAAAGAAAGAAAATTCCCAACCAAAGAATGGGAGAAAGTAAAAAAGGGAAGGAAAGAAAGTTCTTGATCAAAGAAACTAGAAGAAATGTGCAGAAAGGTCTTTTGACCAGACAATATCTGAACAATACAGAATTGTCACCAAATGAACAAAAGAAAGAAAAGGAAACCATGACCTAAAGTGGTCTTCTCCCTTTGATTACCAACCAAAATCCTGTGCGTCGGTGACTTGTTCTCCTCGCGCAAAACCAAAACAGAAAAGGAAAAGGGGCAAAAACACACAAAAGCCGAAAAACCCACCAAAAGAACCCATTCCCAAGGGAAGTCCTATTTGATCCATGATCACGCATGTAATTTTTGATTTGATAGGAAATAATTTGCAAAGTCAAGTCATGACATATCTATGGTTCGGAATTAGGATGAAACACTTACCTGTGCGAGATTGATACACTTTGAGTGGATTTCTTCTATTTTTGTCGAACCCAGTGTTTCCTCTAAATGGTCATTTAGAAACGAAATGCTAACATCCAAAATCTCATTTATGGTTATGGGAGATTTCATCAGCAGACTCTCCTTCCCCGGTAGACGCATTGTTTTCACTCAAAAAAGCATATGCTGCTCTAAATCAGTTGGAATATTTGTCTCTTTGCTAAAGCATGTTTGCATTTTAGTGGAGAAAACACCGAGACTTTTTCAAGTCTCACAAGTTATCCAGAACTACGTAGGTCTGAGTTCCTCATTGGAGGATACGTAGGAGCAAGAGCCTCGCTTTTGTCGACCACACCGCCTTTTGTTGCCATGACCCAAGAGCTGGTAGCCCGCGGAGACACCTTACGGTTATCCGCACCTCGTCATTCACTGACCCAAGTGTGATTGACGAGCAGAGGCCAATGTGGTCATCTACGCCCTTTCCGGAGATGTCAGCATTTTCCGATGGAGACTTTTCAAGTCTCACAAGTTATCCAGAACTACGTAGGTCTGAGTTCCTCATTGGAGGATACGTAGGAGCAAGAGCCTTGCTTTTGTCGCCGCCCCATAATCTTTGTCATACTGACCCTGAGGTACGTGACTGCACCTTGTATCATCCAGAGGCGGCGGGCCCATGAACGGAGATACCTACCGTTATCGCACCTTTGTCATCAGAGGCGGCGGCCGATGATACGCGGAGATACCTTACGGTTATCCGCACCCTTTTGTCATCCAGAGGCGGCGGGCCCGATGACAAGCAGAGACAAAATTTGGTCATTCTGCACCCTTGTATCATCCAGAGGCGGCAGGCCCGATGATTTTCATCCGCCCGGCACCGGGCGGGGCCGTTGAAAGCGGTTATCCGCACCCTTGTTCATCAGAGGCGGCGGCCGATGAACGCGGAGACCTTACGGTTATCCGCACCTTTTGTCATCCAGAGGCGGCGGGCCGAAACAAGCAGAGACAAAATTTGGTCATTCTGCACCCTTGTATCATCCAGAGGCGGCGGGCCGATGATACGCGGAGATACCTTACGGTTATCCGCACCCTTTTGTCATCCAGAGGCGGCGGGCCGATGACAAGCAGAGACAAAATT
>NW_021143850.1:0-39211 GCF_004193775.1 Glycine soja | reverse complement strand
ACGGGACTCAATCAGACCTCCGAGTAAAAGGTTATTGTCGTTTGAATTTGCTCAGAGCTTCGACATTCAAGTCCGAGCTTCTCGATATATTACGGGACTCAATCAGACATCCGAGTAAAACGTTATTGTCGTTTGAATTTGCTCAGAGCTTTGATAATCAATTTCGAGCGTCTCGATATATTACGGGACTCAGTCAGACAACCGAGTGAAAAGTTATTGTCGTTCAAATTTGCTCATAGCTTCAACATTGAATTTTGAGCGTTTTGATATATTACGATACTCAATCGGACATCCGAGTAAAAAGTTATTGTCGTTTGAATTTGCTCAGAGCTTCGGCATTCAAGTCCGACCGTCTCGATATATTAAGGGACTCAATCAGACATCTGAGTAAAAAGCTATTGTCGTTTTAATTTGCTCAGAGCTTCAACATTCAATTTCTAGCATCTCGATATATTCCATGACTGAATCATACATCCGAGTAAACAGTTGTTGTTGTTTGAATTTGCTCAGAGTTTCGACATTCAATTTCGAGCGTTTCGATATATTACGGGACTCAATCGAACATACGAGTAAAAAATTATTGTCGTTTGAATTTGCTCAGAGCTTCGGTATTCCATTTCGAGCATCTCGATATATTACGAGACTCATTCAGACATCCAAGTAAAAAGTTATTGTCGTTTGAATATGCTCAGAGCTTCGATAATATTTTTCGAGCGTCTTGATATATTACGGGACTCAGTCAGACATCCGAGTAAAAAGTTATTGTCATTCGAATTTGCTCAGAGCTTCGGTCTTCAATTTCGAGCGTCTCGACATATTACGGGACTCAATCAGACATCCGAGTAAAAAAGTGATTGTCGTTTGAATTTGCTCAAAGCTTCAACATTCAATTTTGAGCGTTTTGATATATTACGATACTCAATCGGACATCCGAGTAAAAAGTTATTGTCGTTTGAATTTGCTCAGAGCTTCGGTATTCCATTTCGAGCGTCTAGATATATTACGGGACTCAGTGAAACAACCGAGTGAAAAGTTATTGTCGTTTGAATTTGCTCAAAGCTTCAACATTCAATTTCTAGCATCTCGATATATTACATGACTCAATCAGACATCCGAGTAAACAGTTGTTGCCATCTGAATTTGCTCAGAGTTTCGACATTCAATTTCGAGCATTTCGATATATTACGGGACTCAATCAGACATCCGAGTAAAAAACTGAATGTCGTTTGAATTTGCTCATAGCTTCAACATTCAATTTTGAGCGTTTTGATATATTACGATACTCAATCGGACATCCGAGTAAAAAGTTATTGTCGTTTGAATTTGCTCAGAGCTTCGGCATTCAAGTTCGAGCCTCTCGATATACTACGGGACTCAATCAGACCTCCGAGTAAAAGGTTATTGTCGTTTGAATTTCCTCAGAGCTTCGTCATTCAAGTCCGTGCGTCTCGATATATTACGGGACTCAATCAGACATCCGAGTAAAAAGTTATTGTCGTTTGAATTTGCTCAGAGCTTTGATAATTAATTTCGAGCGTCTCGATATATTACGGGACTCCGTCAGACAACCGAGTGAAAAGTTATTGTCGCTTGAATTTGCTCAGAGCTTCGGTATTCAATTTCGAGCGTCTCGACATATTACTGTACTCAATCAGACATCTGAGTAAAAAGTTATTGTCGTTAGAATTTGCTCAGAGCTTCGGCATTCAAGTCCCAGCGTCTCGATATATTACGGGACACAATAAGACATCTGAGTAAAAAGTTATTGTCGTTTGAATTTGCTCAGAGCTTCGGTATTCCATTTCGAGCATCTCGATATATTACGGGACTCAATCAGACATCCGAGTAAAACGTTATTGTCATTTGAATTTGCTAAGAGCTTCGATAATCAATTTCGAGCGTCTCGATATATTACGGGACTCAGTCAGAGAACCGAGTGAAAAGTTTTTGTCGTTTGAATTTGCTCAGAGCTTCAACATTCAATTTCTAGCATCTCGATATATTCCATGACTCAATCATACATCCGAGTAAACAGTTGTTGTCGTTTGAATTTGCTCAGAGTTTCGACATTAAATTTCGAGCGTTTCGTTATATTACGGGACTCAATCGAACATACGAGAAAAAAATTATTGTCGTTTGAATTTGCTCAGAGCTTCGGTATTCCATTTCGAGCATCTCGATATATTACGGGACTCAATCAGACATCCAAGTAAAAAGTTATTGTCGTTTGAATTTGCTCAGAGCTTCGATAATCAATTTCGAGCGTCTTGATATATTACGGGACTCAGTCAGACATCCGAGTAAAAAGTTATTGTCGTTCGAATTTGCTCAGAGCTTCGGTCTTCAATTTCGAGCGTCTCGACATATTACGGGACTCAATCAGACATCCGAGTAAAAAAGTGATTGTCGTTTGAATTTTCTCAAAGCTTCAACATTGAATTTTGAGCGATTTGATATATTACGATACTTAATCGGACATCCGAGTAAAAAGTTATTGTCGTTTGAATTTGCTCAGAGCTTCGGTATTCCATTTCAAGCATCTCGATATATTACGGGACTCAATCAGACATCCAAGTAAAAAGTTATTGTCGTTTGAATTTGCTCAGAGCTTCGATAATCAATTTCGAGCTTCTTGATATATTACGGGACTCAGTCAGACATCCGAGTAAAAAGTTATTGTCGTTCGAATTTGCTCAGAGCTTCGGTCTTCAATTTCGAGCGTCTCGACATATTACGGGACTCAATCAGACATCCGAGTAAAAAAGTGATTGTCGTTTGAATTTGCTCAAAGCTTCAACATTCAATTTTGAGCGTTTTGATATATTACGATACTCAATCGGACATCCGAGTAAAACGTTATTGTCGTTTGAATTTGCTCAGAGCTTCGGCATTCCATTTCGAGCATCTCGATATATTACGGGACTTAATCAGACATCCAAGTAAAAAGTTATTGTCGTTTGAATTTGCTCAAAGCTTCGATAATCAATTTCGAGCGTCTTGATATATTACTAGACTCAGTCAGACATCCGAGTAAAATGTTATTGTCGTTTGAATTTGCTAAGAGCTTCGATAATCAATTTCGACCGTCTCCATATATTACGGGACTCAGTCAGACAACCGAGTGAAAAGTTATTGTCGTTTGAATTTGCTAAGAGCTTCGATAATCAATTTCGACCGTCTCCATATATTACGGGACTCAGTCAGACAACCGAGTGAAAAGTTATTGTCGTTTGAATTTGCTAAGAGCTTCGATAATCAATTTCGACCGTCTCCATATATTACGGGACTCAGTCAGACATCCGAGTAAAATGTTATTGTCGTTTGAATTTGCTAAGAGCTTCGATAATCAATTTCGACCGTCTCCATATATTACGGGACTCAGTCAGACAACCGAGTGAAAAGTTATTGTCGTTTGAATTTGCTCAGAGCTTCGGTATTCCATTTTGAGCGTCTCGATATATTACGGGACTCAGTCAAACAACCGAGTGAAACGTTATTGTCGTTTGAATTTGATCAGAGCTTCAACATTCAATTTCTAGCATCTCGATATATTTCATGACTCAATCAGACATCCGAGTAAACAGTTGTTGTCGTTTGAATTTGCTCAGAGTTTCGACATTCAATTTCGAGCGTTTCGATATATTACGGGACTCAATCAGACATTTGAGTAAAAAAGTGATTGTCGTTTGAATTTGCTCATAGCTTCAACATTCAATTTCCAGCGTTCCGATATATTGCGGGACTCAATCAGACATCCGAGTAAACAGTTGTTGTCGTTTGAATTTGCTCATAGCTTCAACATTCAATTCTGAGCGTTTTGATATATTACGATACTCAATCGGACATCCGAGTAAAAAGTTATTGTTGTTTGAATTTGCTCAGAGCTTCGACATTCAAGTCCGAGCGTCTTGATATATTACGGGACTCAGTCAGACATCCGAGTAAAAAGTTATTGTCGTTCAAATTTGCTCAGAGCTTCGGTCTTCAATTTCGAGCGTCTCGACATATTACGAGACTCAATCAGACATCCGAGTAAAAAAGTGATTGTCATTTGAATTTGCTCACAGCTTCAACATTCAATTTTGAGCGTTTTGATATATTACGATACTCAATCGGACATCCGAGTAAACAGTTATTGTCGTTTGAATTTGCTTAGAGCTTCGGCATTCAAGTTCGAGCCTCTCGATATACTACGGGACTCAATCAGAACTCCGAGTAAAAGGTTATTGTCATTTGAATTTGCTCAGAGCTTCGACATTCAAGTCCGAGCGTCTTGATATATTACGGGACTCAATCAGACATCCGAGTAAAAAGTTATTGTCGTTTGAATTTGCTCAGAGCTTTGATAATCAATTTCGAGCGTCTCGATATATTACGGGACTCAGTCAGACAACCGAGTGAAAAGTTATTGTCGTTTGAATTTGCTCAGAGCTTCGGTATTCAATTTCGAGCGTCTCGACATATTATGCTACTCAATCAGACATCTGAGTAAAAAGTTATTGTCGTTTGAATTTGCTCAGAGCTTCGACATTCAAGTCCGAGCTTCTCGATATATTACGGGACTCAATCAGACATCCAAGTAAAAAGTTATTGTCGTTTGAATTTGCTCAGAGCTTCGATAATCAATTTCGAGCGTCTCGATATATTACGGGACTCAGTCAAACAACCGTGTAAAAAGTTATTGTCGTTTGAATTTGCTCAGAGCTTCAACATTCAATTTCTAGCATCTCGATATATTACATGACTCAATCAGACATCCGAGTAAACAGTTGTTGTCGTTTGAATTTGCTTAGAGTTTCGACATTCAATTTCGAGCGTTTCGATATATTACGGGACTCAATCAGACATCCGAGTAAAAAAGTGATTGTCGTTTGAATTTGCTCATAGAGTCAACATTCAATTTTGAGCGTTTTGATATATTACGATACTCAATCGGACATCCGAGTAAAAAGTTATTGTCGTTTGAATTTGCTCAGAGTTTCGACATTCAAGTCCGAGCGTCTCGATATATTACGGTACTCAATCAGATATCTGAAAAAAAAGTTACTGTCGTTTGAGTTTTCTTAGAGCTTCGGTATTTAATTTCGAGCCTCTCGATATATTATAGGACTCCATCAGACATTCGAGTAAAAAAGTAATTGTCATTTGAATTTGCTCAGAGCTTCAACATTCAATTTCGAGTGTTCCGATATATTACGGGACTCAATGGGACAGCCGAGTAAAAAGTTATTGTCGTTTGAATTTGCTCAGAGCTTCGATAATCAATTTCGAGCGTCTTGATATATTACGGGACTCAGTCAGACATCCAAGTAAAACGTTATTGTCGTTCGAATTTGCTCAGAGCTTCGGTCTTCAATTTCGAGCGTCTCGACATATTACGGGACTCAATCAGACATCCGAGTAAAAAAGTGATTGTCGTTTGAATTTGCTCATAACTTCAACATTCAATTTTGAGCGTTTTGATATATTACGATACTCAATCGGACATCCGAGTAAAAATTTATTGTCGTTTGAATTTGCTCAGAGCTTCGGTATTCCATTTTGAGCATCTCGATATATTACGAGACTCAATCAGACATCCAAGTAAAAAGTTATTGTCGTTTGAATTTGCTCAGAGCTTCGATAATCAATTTCGAGCGTCTTGATATATTACGTGACTCAGTTAGACATCCGAGTAAAAAGTTATTGTCGTTCGAATTTGGTCAGAGCTTCGGTCTTCAATTTCGAGCGTCTCGACATATTACGGGAGTCAATCAGACATCCGAGTAAAAAAGTTATTATCGATTGAATTTGCTCAGAGCTTCAACATTCAATTTTGAGCGTTTTGATATCTTACGGGACTCAATCGGACATCAGAGTAAAACGTTATTGTCGTTTGAATTTACTCAGGGGTTCGGTATGCAATTTCGAGCGTCTCGATATATTACGGGACTCAATTAGATATTCGAGTAAAAAGTTATTGTCGTTTGCATTTGTTCAGGGCTTCAACATTCAATTTTGAGCGTTTTGATATATGATAGGATTCAATCGGACATCCGAGTAAAAAGTTATTGGCGTTTGAATTTGGTCAGAGCTTCGGCATTCAAGTCCGAGCCTCTCGATATACTACGGGACTCAATCAGACCACCGAGTAAAAAGTTATTTTCATTTGAATTTGCTCAGAGCTTCGGCATTCAAGTCCAATCGTCTCGATATATTACTGGCCTGAATCAGACATCCGAGAAAAAAGTTATTGTCGTTTGAATTTGCTCAGAGCTTCGGTATTCCATTTCGACCGTCTCGATATATTATGGGACTCAATCAGACATCCGAGTAAAAAGTTATTGTCGTTTTAATTTGCTCAGAGCTTCAACATTCAATTTCGAGCGTTCCGATATATTGCGGGACTCAATCAGACATCCGAATAAAAAGTTATTGTCGTTTGAATTTGCTCAGAGCTTCGGTATTCCATTTCGAGCGTCTCGATCTATTACGGGACTCAATCAGACATCCGAGTAAAACGTTATTGTCGTTTGAATTTGCTAAGAGCTTCAATAATCAATTTCGAGCGTCTCCATATATTACGGGACTCAGTCAGACAACCGAGTTAAAAGTTATTGTCGTTCGAATTTGCTCAGAGCATCGGTCTTAAATTTCGAGCGTGTCGACATATTACGGGACTCAATCAGACATCCGAGTAAAAAAGTGATTGTCGTTTGAATTTGCTCATAGCTTCAACATTCAATTTTTGAGCGTTTTGATATATTACGATACTCAATCGAACATCCGAGTAAAAAGTTATTGTCGTTTGAATTTGCTTAGAGCTTCGGCATTCAACTCCGAGCCTCTCGATATACTACGGGACTCAATCAGACCTCCGAGTAAAAGGTTATTGTCGTTTGAATTTGCTCAGATCTTCGACATTCAAGTCCGAGCGTCTCGATATATTACAGGACTCAATCAGACATCCGAGTAAAAAAAGTTATTGTCGTTTGAATTTGCTCAGAGCTTCAACATTCAATTTTGAGCGTTTGATATTTTACGGGACTCAATCGGACATCCGAGTAAAAAGTTATTGTCGTTTCAATTGGCTTAGAGGTTCGGTATTCAATTTCGAGCGTCTCGATATATTACAGGACTCAATCAGACATCCGAGTTAAAAGTTATTGTCGATTGAATTTGCTCAGAGTTTCAACATTCAATTTTGAGCGTTTTGATATCTTACGGGACTCAATCGGACATCAGAGTAAAAAGTTATTGTCGTTTGAATTTACTCAGAGCTTCGGTATGCAATTTCGAGCGACTCGATATATTACGGGATTCAATTAGACATTCGAGTAAAAAGTTATTGTCGTTTGAATTTGCTCAGGGCTTCAACATTCAATATTGAGCGTTTTGATATATGACAGGATTCAATCGGACATCCGAGTAAAAAGTTATTGGTGTTTGAATTTGCTCAGAGCTTCGGCATTCAAGTCCGAGCCTCTCGATATACTACGGGACTCAATCAGACCACCGAGTAAAAAGTTATTATCGTTTGAATTTGCTCAAAGCTTCGGCATTCAAGTCCAATCGTCTCGATATATTACGGGACTGAATCAGGCATCCGAGTAAAAAGTTATTGTGGTTTGAATTTGCAGAGAGCTTCGGTATTCCATTTCGAGCGTCTCAATATATTACGGGACTCAATCAGACATCCGAGTAATACGTTATTGTCGTTTGAATTTGCTCATAGCTTCGATAATCAATTTCGAGCGTCTCGATATATTACGGGACTCAGTCAAACAACCGAGTGAATAGTTATTGTCGTTTGAATTTGCTCAGAGCTTCAACATTCAATTTCTAGCATCTCGATATATTACATGACTCAATCAGACATCCAAGTAAACAGTTGTTGTCGTTTGAATTTGCTCAGAGTTTCAACATTCAATTTCGAGCGTTTCGATATATTACGGGAGTCAATCGAACATACGAGTAAAAACTTATTGTCGTTTGAATTTGCTCAGAGCTTCGGTATTCCATTTCGAGCATCTCGATATATTACGGGACTCAATTAGACATCCAAGTAAATAGTTATTATCGTTTGAATTTGCTCAGAGCTTCGATAATCAATTTCGAGCGTCTTGATATATTACGGGACTCAGTCAGACATCCGAGTAAAAAGTTAATGTCGTTTGAATTTGCTCAGAGCTTCAACATTCAATTTTGAGCGTTTGATATTTTACGGGACTCAATCGGACATCCGAGTAAAAAGTTATTGTCGTTTGAATTTGCTCAGAGCTTCGGTCTTCAATTTCGAGCTTCTCGACATATTACGGGACTCAATCAGACATCCGAGTAAAAAAGTGATTGTCGTTTGAATTCGCTCATAGCTTCAACATTCAATTTTGAGCGTTTTGATATATTACGATACTCAATCGGACATCCGAGTAAAAAGTTATGGTCGTTTGAATTGGCTTAGAGCTTCGGTATTCAATTTCGAGAGTCTCAATATATTACAGGACTCAATCAGACATCCGAGTTAAAAGTTATTATCGATTGAATTTGCTTAGAGCTTCAACATTCAATTTTGAGCGTTTTGATATCTTACGAGACTCAATCGGACATCAGAGTAAAACATTATTGTCGTTTGAATTTACTCAGAGCTTCGGTATGCAATTTCGAGCGTGTCGATATATTACGGGACTCAATTAGACATTCGAGTAAAAAGTTATTGTCGTTTGAATTTGCTCAGGGCTTCAACATTCAATTTTGAGCGTTTTGATATATGACAGGATTCAATCGGACATCCGAGTAAAAAGTTATTGGCGTTTGAATTTGCTCAGAGCTTCGGCATTCAAGTTCGAGCCTCTCGATATACTACGGGACTCAGTCAGACCACCGAGTAAAAAGTTATTGTCGTTTGAATTTGCTCAGAGCTTCGGCATTCAAGTCCAAGCGTCTCGATATATTACGGGACTGAATCAGACATCCGAGTATAAAGTTATTGTCGTTTGAATTTGCTCAGAGCTTCGGTATTCCATTTCGAGCGTCTCGAAATATTACGGGACTCAGTCAGACAACCGAGTGAAAAGTTATTGTCGTTTGAATTTGCTCAGAGCTTCGGTATTCAATTTCCAGCGTCTCGACATATTACGGTACTCAATCAGACATCTGAGTAAAAAGTTATTGTCGTTTGAGTTTTCTTAGAGCTTCGGTATTTAATTTCGAGCCTCTCGATATATTATAGGACTGCATCAACATTCAATTTCTAGTGTTCCGATATATTACGGGACTCAATGGGACAGCCGAGTAAAAAGTTATTGCCGTTTGAATTTGCTCAGAGCTTCGGTATTCAATTTCGAGCGTCTCGATATATTACGGGACTGAATCAGACGTCCGAGTAAAAAGTTATTGTTGTTTAAATTTGCTCAGAGCTTCGGTATTCCATTTCGAGCAACTCGATATATTACAGGACTCAATCAGACATCCAAGTGAAAAGTTATTGTCGTTTGAATTTGCTCAGAGCTTCGATAATCAATTCTGAGCATCTCGATATATTACGGAACTCAGTCAGACATCCGAGTAAAATGTTATTGTCGTTTGAATTTTCTCAGAGCTTCGGTCTTCAATATCGAGCGTCTCGACATATTTCGGGACTCAATCAGACATCCGAGTAAAAAGTTATTGTCGTTTGAATTTCTCAGAGCTTCAGTATGCAATATTGAGAATCTCGATATATTAAAGGACTCGATCAGACATTCGAGTAAAAAAGTTATTGTCGTTTGAATTTGATCAAAGCTTCAACATTCAATTTCGAGGGTTTCGATATATTACGGGATTCAATCAGACATCCGAGTAAAAAGTTATTGGCGTTTGAATTTGCTCAGAGCTTCGGCATTCAAGTCGGAGCCTCTCGATATACTACGGGACTCAATCAGACCACCGAGTAAAAAGTTATTGTCGTTTGAATTTGCTCAGAGCTTCGGCATTCAAGTCCAATCGTCTCGATATATTACGGGACTCAATCAGACATCCGAGTAAAAAGTTATTGTCGTTTGAATTTGCTCAGAGCTTCGATAATCTATTTCGAGCGTTTCGATATATTACGGGACTGAATCAGACATCTCAGTAAAAAGTTAATGTCGTTTGAATTTGCTCAAAGCTTCGGTATTCCATTTCGAGCGTCTCGATATATTACGGGACTCAATCAGACATCCGAGTAAAAAGTTATTGTCGTTTGAATTTGCTCAGAGCTTCGATAATCAATTCCGAGCATCTCGATATATTACGGGACTCAGTCAGACAACCGAGTGAAAAGTTATTGTCGTTTGAATTTGCTCAGAGCTTGGGTATTCAATTTCCAGCGTCTCGACATATTACGGTACTCAATCAGACATCTGAGTAAAAACTTAATGTCGTTTTAGTTTTCTTAGAGCTTCGGTATTTAATTTCGAGCCTCTCGATATATTATAGGACTCCATCAGACATTTGAGTAAAAAAGTTATTGTCATTTGAATTTGCTCAGAGCTTCAACATTAAATTTCGAGTGTTCCGATATATTTCGGGACTCAATGGGACAGCCGAGTAAAAATTTATTGTCGTTTGAATTTGCTGAGAGGTTCGGTATTCAATTTCGAGCGTCTCGATATATACGGGACTCAATCAGACATCCAAGTGAAAAGTTATTGTCGTTTGAATTTGCTCAGAGCTTCGATAATCAATTCCGAGCATCTCGATATATTACGGAACTCAGTCAGACATCCGAGTAAAAAGTTATTGTCATTTGAATTTTCTCAGAGCTTCGATCTTCAATTTCGAGCGTCTCGACATATTTCGGGTCTCAATCAGACATCTGAGTAAAAAGTTATTGTCGTTTGAATTTATCAGAGCTTCAGTATGCAATATTGAGCGTCTCGATATATTACGGCACTCAATCAGACATTCGAGTAAAAAAGTTATTGTCGTTTGAATTTGATCAGAGCTTCAACATTCAATTTCGAGGGTTTCGATATATTACGGGACTCAATCAGACATCCGAGTAAAAAGTTATTGTCGTTTGAATTTGCTCCGGGCTTCAACATTCAATTTTGAGCGTTTTGATATATGACGGGATTCAATCGGACATCTGAGTAAAAAGTTATTGGCGTTTGAATTTGCTCAGAGCTTCGGCATTCAAGTCCGAGCCTCTCGATATACTACGGGACTCAATCAGACCACCGAGTAAAAAGTTATTGTCGTTTGAATTTGCTCAGAGCTTCGGCATTCAAGTCCAAGCGTCTCGATATATTGCGGGACTGAATCAGACATCCGAGTAAAAAGTTATTGTCGTTTGAATTTGCTCAGAGCTTCGGAATTCCATTTCGAGCGTCTCGATATATTACGGGACTCAATCAAACATCCGAGTAAAAAGTTATTGTCGTTTGAATTTGCTCAAAGCTTCGATAATCCATTTCGAGCGTCTCGATATATTACGGGACTCAGTCAGACAACCGAGTGAAAAGTTATTGTCGTTTGAATTTATCAGAGCTTCAGTATGCAATATTGAGCGTCTCGATATATTACGGCACTCAATCAGACATTCGAGTAAAAAAGTTATTGTCGTTTGAATTTGATCAGAGCTTCAACATTCAATTTCGAGGGTTTCGATATATTACGGGACTCAATCAGACATCCGAGTAAAAAGTTATTGTCGTTTGAATTTGCTCCGGGCTTCAACATTCAATTTTGAGCGTTTTGATATATGACGGGATTCAATCGGACATCTGAGTAAAAAGTTATTGGCGTTTGAATTTGCTCAGAGCTTCGGCATTCAAGTCCGAGCCTCTCGATATACTACGGGACTCAATCAGACCACCGAGTAAAAAGTTATTGTCGTTTGAATTTGCTCAGAGCTTCGGCATTCAAGTCCAAGCGTCTCGATATATTGCGGGACTGAATCAGACATCCGAGTAAAAAGTTATTGTCGTTTGAATTTGCTCAGAGCTTCGGTATTCCATTTCGAGCGTCTCGATATATTACGGGACTCAATCAGACATCCGAGTAAAAAGTTATTGTCGTTTGAATTTGCTCAGAGCTTCGATAATCCATTTCGAGCATCTCGATATATTACGGGACTCAGTCAGACAACCGAGTGAAAAGTTATTGTCGTTTGAATTTGCTCAGAGCTTCGGTATTCAATTTCGAGCGTCTCGACATATTACGGTACTCAATCAGACATCTGAGTAAAAAGTTATTGTCGTTTGAGTTTTCTTAGAGCTTCGGTATTTAATTTCGAGCCTCTCGATATATTATAGCACTCCATCAGACATTCGAGTAAAAAAGTTATTGTCATTTGAATTTGCTCAGAGCTTGAACATTCAATTTCGAGTGTTCCGATATATTACGGGACTCAATGGGACAGCCGAGTAAAAAGTTATTGTCATTTGAATTTGCTCAGAGCTTCGGTATTCAATTTCGAGCGTCTCGATATATTACGGGACTGAATCAGACATCCGAGTAAAAAGTTATTGTTGTTTAAATTTGCTCAGAGCTTCGGTATTCCATTTCGAGCAACTCGATATATTACAGGACTCAATCAGACATCCAAGTGAAAAGTTATTGTGGTTTGAATTTGCTCAGAGCTTCGATAATCAATTCCGAGCATCTCGATATATTACGGAACTCAGTCAGACATCCGAGTAAAAAGTTATTGTCGTTTGAATTTTCTCAGAGCTTCGGTCTTCAATTTCGAGCGTCTCGACATATTTCGGGACTCAATCAGACATCCGAGTAAAAAGATATTGTCGTTTGAATTTGCTCAGAGATTCAACATTCAATTTTGAGCGTTTTGATATTTTACGGGACTCAATCGGACATCCGAGTAAAAAGTTATTGTCGTTTGAATTGGCTCAGAGCTTCGGTATTCAATTTCTAGCGTCTGGATATATTACGGGTCTCAATCAGACATCCGAGTAAAAAGTTATTGTAGTTTGAAGTTGCTCAGAGCTTCAACATTCAATATCGAGCGTTTCGATATATTACGATACTGAATTAGACATCCGAGCAAAAATTTATTGTCGTTTGAATTTGCTCAGAGATTCGGTATTCCATTTCGAGCGTCTCGATATAGTACGGGACTCAATCAGACATCCAAGTAAAAAAGTGATTGTCGTTTGAATTTTCTCAGAGCTTCAACATTCAATTTTGAGCGTTTTGATATATTACGGGACTCAATCGGACATTCGAGTAAAAATTTATTGTCGTTTGAATTGGCTCAGAGCTTCGGTATTCAATTTCGAGCGTCTCGATATATTACAGGACTCAATCAGACATCCGAGTAAAAAGTTATTGTCGTTTGAATTTGCTCAGAGCTTTGAAATTCCATTTCGAGCGTCTCGATATTTTATGGGACTCAATCATACATCCGAGTAAAAAGTTAATGTTGTTTGAATTTACTCAGAGCTTTGGTATTCAATTTCGAGCCTCTCGATATATTACAGGACTCCAACAGACATTCGAGAAAAAAAGTTATTGTCGTTTGAATATTCTCAGAGCTTCAATATTCAATTTCGAGCGTTCCTATATATTACAGGACTGAATCAGACATCTGAGTAATAAGTTATTGTCGTTAAACTTGCTCAGAGCTTCGGTATTCCATTTCGAGCGTCTCGACATATTTCGGGACTCAATCCGACATCCGAGTAAAAAGTTATTGTCGTTTGAATTTGGTCAGAGCTTCGGTCTTCAATTTCGAGCGTCTCGACATATTTCGGGACTCAATCAGACATCCGAGTAAAAAGTTATTGTCGTTTGAATTTGCTTAGAGATTCGGTATTCCATTTCGAGCGTTCCGATATCTTACGGGACTGAATCAGATATCCGAGTAATAAGTTATAGTCGTTAAATTTGCTCAGAGCTTCGGTATTCCATTTCGAGCGTCTCGACATATTACGGGACTCAATCGGACATCTGAGTAAAAAGTTAATGTCGTTTGAATTTGCTCAGAGCTTCGAAATTCCATTACGAGCGTCTCGATATATTATGGGACTCAATATGACATCCGAGTAAAAAGTTAATGTTGTTTGAATTTACTCAGAGCTTTGGTATTCAATTTCGAGCCTCTCGATATATTACAGGACTCAATCAGACATCCGAGTAAAAAAGTTATTGTCGTTTGAATTTGCTCAGAGCTTCAACATTCAATTTTGAGCGTTTTGATATATGACGGGACTCAATCGGACATCCGAGTAAAAAGTTATTGTCGTTTGAATTTGCTCAAAGATTCGGTATTCCATTTCGAGCGTTCCGATATATTACGGGACTGAATCAGACATCCGAGTAATAAGTTATTGTCATTAAATTTGCTCAAAGCTTCGGTATTCCATTTCGAGCGTCTCGACATATTACGGGACTCAATCGGACATCCGAGTAAAAAGTTATTGGCGTTTGAATTTGCTCAGAGCTTCGGCATTCAAGTCCGAGCCTCTCGATATACTACGGGACTCAATCAGACATCCGAGTAAAAAGTTATTGTCGTTTGAATTTGCTCAGAGCTTCGATAATCAATTCCGAGCGTCTCGATATATTACGGGACTCAGTCAGACAACCGAGTGAAAAGTTATTGTCGTTTGAATTTGCTCAGAGCTTCGGTATTCAATTTCCAGCGTTTCGACATATTACGGTACTCAATCAGACATCTGAGTAAGAAGTTATTGTCGTTTTCGTTTTCTTAGAGCTTCGGTATTTAATTTCGAGCCTCTCGATATATTATAGGACTCCATCAGACATTCGATTAAAAAATTTATTGTCATTTGAATTTTCTCAGAGCATCAACATTAAATTTCGAGTGTTCCGATATATTACGGGACTCAATGGGACAGCCGAGTAAAAAGTTATTGTCGTTTGAATTTGCTCAGAGCTTCGGTATTCAATTTCGAGCAACTCGATATATTACAGGACTCAATCAGACATCCAAGTGAAAAGTTATTGTCGTTTGAATTTGCTCAGAGCTTCGATAATCAATTTCGAGCATCTCGATATATTACGGAACTCAGTCAGACATCCGAGTAAAAAGTTATTGTCATTTGAATTTTCTCAGAGCTTCGGTCTTCAATTTCGAGCGTCTCGACATATTTCGGGACTCAATCAGACATCCGAGTAAAAAGTTATTGTCGTTTGAATTTCTCAGAGCTTCAGTATGCAATATTGAGCGTCTCGATATATTACGGGACTGAATCAGACATTTGAGTAAAAAGTTATTGTTGTTTAAATTTTCTCAGAGCTTCGGTATTCCATTTCGAGCAACTCGATATATTACAGGACTCAATCAGACATCCAAGTGAAAAGTTATTGTCGTTTGAATTTGCTCAGAGCTTCGATAATCAATTCCGAGCATCTCGATATATTACGGAACTCAGTCAGACATCCGAGTAAAAAGTTATTGTCGTTTGAATTTTCTCAGAGCTTCGGTCTTCAATTTCGAGCATCTCGACATATTTCGGGACTCAATGAGACATCCAAGTAAAAAGTTATTGTCGTTTGAATTTGCTCAGAGCTTCAACATTCAATTTTGAGCGTTTTGATATTTTACGGGACTCAATCGGACATCCGAGTAAAAAGTTATTGTCGTTTGAATTGGCTCAGAGCTTCGGTATTCAATTTCGAGCGTCTCGATACATTACAGGACTCAATCAGACATCCGAGTTAAAAGTTATTATCGTTTGAATTTGCTCAGAGCTTCCACATTCCATTTTTAGCGTTTTGATATCTTACGGGACTCAATCGGACATCAGAGTAAAAAGTTGTTGTCGTTTGAATTTACTAAGAGCTTCGGTATGCAATTTCGAGCGTCTCGATATATTACGGGACTCAATTAGACATTCGAGTAAAAAGTTATTGTCATTTGAATTGGCTCAAAGCTTCGGTATTCAATTTCGAGCGTCTCGATATATTACAGGACTCAATCAGACATCCGAGTAAAAAGTTAATGTCGTTTGAATTTGCTCAGAGCTTCGGAATTCCATTTCGAGCGTCTCGATATATTATGGGACTCAATCAGACATCCGAGTAAAAAGTTAATGTTGTTTGAATTTACTCAGAGCTTTGGTATTCAATTTCGAGCCTCTCGATATATTACGGGACTCAATCAGACATCCGAGTAAAAAAGTTATTGTCGTTTGAATTTGCTCAGAGCTTCAAAATTCAATTTTGAGCGTTTTGATATATTACGGGACTCAATCGGACATCCAAGTAAAAAGTTAATGTCGTTTGAATTTGCTCAGAGCTTCGATAATCAATTTCGAGCATCTCGATATATTACGGAACTCGGTCAGACATCCGAGTAAAAAGTTAATGTCGTTTGAATTTGCTCAGAGCTTCGGAATTCCATTTCGAGCGTCTCGATATATTATAGGACTCAATCAGACATCCGAGTAAAAAGTTAATGTTGTTTGAATTTACTCAGAGCTTTGGTATTCAATTTCGAGCCTCTCGATATATTACGGGACTCAATCAGACATCCGAGTAAAAAAGTTATTGTCGTTTGAATTTGCTCAGAGCTTCAAAATTCAATTTTGAGCGTTTTGATATATTACGGGACTCAATCGGACATCCAAGTAAAAAGTTAATGTCGTTTGAATTTGCTCAGAGCTTCGATAATCAATTTCGAGCATCTCGATATATTACGGAACTCAGTCAGACATCCGAGTAAAAAGTTATTGTCATTTGAATTTTCTCAGAGCTTCGGTCTTCAATTTCGAGCGTCTCGACATATTTCGGGACTCAATCAGACATCCGAGTAAAAAGTTATTGTCGTTTGAATTTCTCAGAGCTTCAGTATGCAATATTGAGCGTCTCGATATATTACGGGACTGAATCAGACATTTGAGTAAAAAGTTATTGTTGTTTAAATTTTCTCAGAGCTTCGGTCTTCAATTTCGAGCGTCTCGACATATTCCGGGACTCAATCAGACATTCGAGTAAAACGTTATTGTCGTTTGAATTTGCTCAGAGATTCGGTATACAATTTCGAGCGTCTCGATATATTACGGGACTCAATCAGACATTCGAGTAAAAAAGTGATTGTCGTTTGAATTTGTTCAGAGCTTCGGTATTCAATTTCGAGCGTCTCAAGATATTACGGGACTGAATCAGACATCCAAGTAAAAAGTTATTGTCGTTTGAATTTGCTCAGAGCTTCGGTATTCCATTTCAAGCGTCTCGATATATTACGGGACTCAATCAGACATCAGAGTAAAAAGTCATTGTCGTTTGAATTTGCTCAGAGCTTCGATAATGAATTCCGACCGTCTCGATATATTACGGGACTCAGTCAGACATCCGAGTAAAAAGTTATTGCCGTTAGAATTTGCTCAGAGCTTCGGTGTTCAATTTCGAGCGTCTCGACATATTTCGGGACTCAATCAGACATCTAAGTAAAACATTATTGTCGTTTGAATTTGCTCAGAGATTCGGTATACCATTTCGAGCGTCTCGATATATTACGGGCCTCAATCAGACATCCGAGTAAAAAAGTGATTGTCGTTTGAATTTGTTCAGAGCTTCGGTATTCAATTTCGAGCGTCTCGATATATTACGGGACTGAATCAGACATCCGAGTAAAAAGTAATTGTTTTTTGAATTTGCTCAGAGCTTCGGTATTCCATTTCGAGCGTCTCGATATATTACAGGACTCAATCAGACACCAGAGTAAAAAGTTATAGTCGTTTGAATTTGCTCAGAGCTTCGATAATCAATTCAGAGCATCTCGATATATTACGGGACTCAGTCAGACATCCGAGTAAAAAGTTATTGTCGTTAGAATTTGTTCAAAGCTTCTGTCTTCAATTTCGAGCGTCTCGACATATTTCGAAACTCAATCAGACATCTGAGTAAAACGTTATTGTCGTTTGAATTTGCTCAGAGATTTGGTATACCATTTTGAGCGTCTCGATATATTACGGGACTCAATCAGACTTCCGAGTAAAAAAGTGATTGTCGTTTGAATTTGCTCAGAGCTTCGACATTCAATTTCAAGGGTCTCGATATGTTCGGGACTGGATCATACATCCGAGTAAAAAGTTATTGTCGTTTGAATTTGCTCAGAGCTTCGGTATTCCATTTCGAGCGTCTCGATATATTACGGGACTCAATCAGACATTCAAGTCAAAAGTTATTGTCGTTTGAATTTGCTCAGAGCTTCGATAATCAATTCCGAGCGTCTCGATATATTACAGGACTCAGTCAGACATCCGAGTAAAAAGTTATTGTTGTTAGAATTTGCTCAAAGCTTCGGTCTTCAATTTCGAGCGTCTCGACATATTTCGAAACTCAATCAAACATCTGAGTAAAACGTTGTTGTCGTTTGAATTTTCTCAGAGATTCGGTATACCATTTCGAGTGTCACGATATATTACGGGACTCAATCAGACATCCGAGTAAAACAGTGACTGTCGTTTGAATTTGTTCAGAGCTTCGGTATTCAATTTCGAGCGTCTCGATATATTACGGGACTGAATCAGACATCCGAGTAAAAAGTTATTGTCGTTTGAATTTGCTCAGAGCTTCGGTATTCCATTTTGAGCGTCTCGATATATTACCGGACTCAATCAGACATCCGAGTAAAAAGTTATTGTCGTTTGAATTTGCTCAGAGCTTCGGTATTCCATTTCGAGCGTCTCGATATATTACGGGACTTAATCAGACATCAGAGTAAAAAGTTATTGTCGTTAGAATTTGCTCAGAGCTTCGATAATCAATTCCGAGCGTCTCGATATATTACAGGACTCAGTCATACATCCGAGTAAAAAGTTATTGTCGTTAGAATTTTCTCAGAGCTTCGGTCTTCAATTTCGAGCGTCTCGATATATTACGGGACTTAATCAGACATCTGAGTAAAAAATTGATTGTCGTTTGAATTTGTTCAGAGCTTCGGTATTCAATTTCGAGCGTCTCGATATATTACGGGACTGAATCAGACATCCGAGTAAAAAGTAATTGTCGTTTGAATTTGCTCAGAGCTTCGGTATTCCATTTCGAGCGTCTCGATATATTACGGGACTTAATCAGACATCAGAGTAAAAAGTTATAGTCGTTTGAATTTGCTCAGAGCTTCGATAATCAATTCCGAGCGTCTCGATATATTACGGGACTCAGTCAGACATTCGAGTAAAAAGTTATTGTCGTTAGAATTTGCTCAAAGCTTCGGTCTTCAATTTCGAGCGTCTCGACATATTTCGAAACTCAATCAGACATCTGAGTAAAACGTTATTGTCGTTTGAATTTTCTCAGAGATTCGGTATACCATTTCGAGCGTCTCGATATATTACGGGACTCAATCAGACATCCGAGTAAAAAAGTGATTGTCGTTTGAATTTGTTCAGAGCTTCGGTATTCAATTTCGACCGACTCGATATATTACGGGACTGAATCAGACATCCGAGTAAAAAGTTATTGTCGTTTGAATTTGCTCAGAGCTTCGGTATTCCATTTCGAGCATCTCGATATATCACCGGACTCAATCAGACATCCGAGTAAAAAGTTATTGTCGTTTGAATTTGCTCAGAGCTTCAACATTCAATATCGAGCGTTTCGATATATTACGGGACTGAATCAGACATCCGAGTAAAAAGTTATTGTCGTTAGAATTTGGTCAGAGCTTCGGTCTTCAATTTCGAGCGTCTCGATATATTACGGGACTTAATCAGACATCCGAGTAAAAAATTGATTGTCATTTGAATTTGTTCAGATCTTCGGTATTCAATTTCGAGCGTCTCGATTTATTACGGGACTGAATCAGACGTCCGAGTAAAAAGTTATTGTCGTTTGAATTTGCTCAGAGCTTCGGTACTCCATTTCGAGCGTCTCGATATATTACGGGACTCAATCAGACATCAGAGTAAAAAGTTATTGTCATTTGAATTTGCTCAGAGCTTCGATAATCAATTCTGAGGGTCTCGATATATATAATCAATTCTGAGCGTCTCGATATATTACAGGACTCAGTCAGACATCTGAGTAAAAAGTTATTGTCGTTAGAATTTGCTCAAAGCTTCGGTCTTCAATTTCGAGCGTCTCGACATATTTCGAAACTCAATCAGACATCTGAGTAAAACGTTATTGTCGTTTGAATTTTCTCAGAGATTCGGTATACCATTTCGAGTGTCACGATATATTACGGGACTCAATCAGACATCCGAGTAAAACAGTGACTGTCGTTTGAATTTGTTCAGAGCTTCGGTATTCAATTTCGAGCGTCTCGATATATTACGGGACTGAATCAGACATCCGAGTAAAAAGTTATTGTCGTTTGAATTTGCTCAGAGCTTCGGTATTCCATTTTGAGCGTCTCGATATATTACCGGACTCAATCAGACATCCGAGTAAAAAGTTATTGTCGTTTGAATTTGCTCAGAGCTTCGGTATTCCATTTCGAGCGTCTCGATATATTACGGGACTTAATCAGACATCAGAGTAAAAAGTTATTGTCGTTAGAATTTGCTCAGAGCTTCGATAATCAATTCCGAGCGTCTCGATATATTACAGGACTCAGTCATACATCCGAGTAAAAAGTTATTGTCGTTAGAATTTGCTCAGAGCTTCGGTCTTCAATTTCGAGCGTCTCGATATATTACGGGACTTAATCAGACATCTGAGTAAAAAATTGATTGTCGTTTGAATTTGTTCAGAGCTTCGGTATTCAATTTCGAGCGTCTCGATATATTACGGGACTGAATCAGACATCCGAGTAAAAAGTAATTGTCGTTTGAATTTGCTCAGAGCTTCGGTATTCCATTTCGAGCGTCTCGATATATTACGGGACTTAATCAGACATCAGAGTAAAAAGTTATAGTCGTTTGAATTTGCTCAGAGCTTCGATAATCAATTCCGAGCGTCTCGATATATTACGGGACTCAGTCAGACATTCGAGTAAAAAGTTATTGTCGTTAGAATTTGCTCAAAGCTTCGGTCTTCAATTTCGAGCGTCTCGACATATTTCGAAACTCAATCAGACATCTGAGTAAAACGTTATTGTCGTTTGAATTTTCTCAGAGATTCGGTATACCATTTCGAGCGTCTCGATATATTACGGGACTCAATCAGACATCCGAGTAAAAAGTGATTGTCGTTTGAATTTGTTCAGAGCTTCGGTATTCAATTTCGACCGACTCGATATATTACGGGACTGAATCAGACATCCGAGTAAAAAGTTATTGTCGTTTGAATTTGCTCAGAGCTTCGGTATTCCATTTCGAGCGTCTCGATATATCACCGGACTCAATCAGACATCCGAGTAAAAAGTTATTGTCGTTTGAATTTGCTCAGAGCTTCAACATTCAATATCGAGCGTTTCGATATATTACGGGACTGAATCAGACATCCGAGTAAAAAGTTATTGTCGTTAGAATTTGGTCAGAGCTTCGGTCTTCAATTTCGAGCGTCTCGATATATTACGGGACTTAATCAGACATCCGAGTAAAAAATTGATTGTCATTTGAATTTGTTCAGATCTTCGGTATTCAATTTCGAGCGTCTCGATTTATTACGGGACTGAATCAGACGTCCGAGTAAAAAGTTATTGTCGTTTGAATTTGCTCAGAGCTTCGGTACTCCATTTCGAGCGTCTCGATATATTACGGGACTCAATCAGACATCAGAGTAAAAAGTTATTGTCATTTGAATTTGCTCAGAGCTTCGATAATCAATTCTGAGGGTCTCGATATATATAATCAATTCTGAGCGTCTCGATATATTACAGGACTCAGTCAGACATCTGAGTAAAAAGTTATTGTCGTTAGAATTTGCTCAAAGCTTCGGTCTTCAATTTCGAGCGTCTCGACATATTTCGAAACTCAATCAGACATCTGAGTAAAACGTTATTGTCGTTTGAATTTTCTCAGAGATTCGGTATACCATTTCGAGTGTCACGATATATTACGGGACTCAATCAGACATCCAAGTAAAACAGTGACTGTCGTTTGAATTTGTTCAGAGCTTCGGTATTCAATTTCGAGCGTCTCGATATATTACGGGACTGAATCAGACATCCGAGTAAAAAGTTATTGTCGTTTGAATTTGCTCAGAGCTTCGGTATTCCATTTTGAGCGTCTCGATATATTACCGGACTCAATCAGACATCCGAGTAAAAAGTTATTGTCGTTTGAATTTGCTCAGAGCTTCGGTATTCCATTTCGAGCGTCTCGATATATTACGGGACTTAATCAGACATCAGAGTAAAAAGTTATTGTCGTTAGAATTTGTTCAGAGCTTCGATAATCAATTCCGAGCGTCTCGATATATTACAGGACTCAGTCATACATCCGAGTAAAAAGTTATTGTCGTTAGAATTTGCTCAGAGCTTCGGTCTTCAATTTCGAGCGTCTCGATATATTACGGGACTTAATCAGACATCTGAGTAAAAAATTGATTGTCGTTTGAATTTGTTCAGAGCTTCGGTATTCAATTTCGAGCGTCTCGATATATTACGGGACTGAATCAGACATCCGAGTAAAAAGTAATTGTCGTTTGAATTTGCTCAGAGCTTCGGTATTCCATTTCGAGCGTCTCGATATATTACGGGACTTAATCAGACATCAGAGTAAAAAGTTATAGTCGTTTGAATTTGCTCAGAGCTTCGATAATCAATTCCGAGCGTCTCGATATATTACGGGACTCAGTCAGACATTCGAGTAAAAAGTTATTGTCGTTAGAATTTGCTCAAAGCTTCGGTCTTCAATTTCGAGCGTCTCGACATATTTCGAAACTCAATCAGACATCTGAGTAAAACGTTATTGTCGTTTGAATTTTCTCAGAGATTCGGTATACCATTTCGAGCGTCTCGATATATTACGGGACTCAATCAGACATCCGAGTAAAAAAGTGATTGTCGTTTGAATTTGTTCAGAGCTTCGGTATTCAATTTCGACCGACTCGATATATTACGGGACTGAATCAAACATCCGAGTAAAAAGTTATTGTCGTTTGAATTTGCTCAGAGCTTCGGTATTCCATTTCGAGCGTCTCGATATATCACCGGACTCAATCAGACATCCGAGTAAAAAGTTATTGTCATTTGAATTTGCTCAGAGCTTCAACATTCAATATCGAGCGTTTCGATATATTACGGGACTGAATCAGACATCCGAGTAAAAAGTTATTGTCGTTAGAATTTGGTCAGAGCTTCGGTCTTCAATTTCGAGCGTCTCGATATATTACGGGACTTAATCAGACATCCGAGTAAAAAATTGATTGTCATTTGAATTTGTTCAGATCTTCGGTATTCAATTTCGAGCGTCTCGATTTATTACGGGACTGAATCAGACGTCCGAGTAAAAAGTTATTGTCGTTTGAATTTGCTCAGAGCTTCGGTACTCCATTTCGAGCGTCTCGATATATTACGGGACTCAATCAGACATCAGAGTAAAAAGTTATTGTCATTTGAATTTGCTCAGAGCTTCGATAATCAATTCTGAGGGTCTCGATATATATAATCAATTCTGAGCGTCTCGATATATTACAGGACTCAGTCAGACATCTGAGTAAAAAGTTATTGTCGTTAGAATTTGCTCAAAGCTTCGGTCTTCAATTTCGAGCGTCTCGACATATTTCGAAACTCAATCAGACATCTGAGTAAAACGTTATTGTCGTTTGAATTTTCTCAGAGATTCGGTATACCATTTCGAGCGTCTCGATAATATACGGGATTCAATCAGACATCCGAGTAAAAAAGTGATTGTCGTTTGAATTTGTTCAGAGCTTCGGTATTCAATTTTGAGCGTCTCGATATATTACGGGACTGAATCAGACATCCGAGTAAAAAGTTATTGTCGTTTGAATTTGCTTAGAGCTTCGGTATTCCATTTCGAGCGTCTCGATATATTACCGGACTCAATCAGACATCCGAGTAAAAAGTTATTATCGTTAGAATTTGCTCAGAGCTTCGATAATCAATTCCGAGCGTCTCGATATATTACGGGACTCAGTCAGACATCCGAGTAAAAAAGTGATTGTCGTTTGAATTTGCTCAGAGTTTCGACATTCAATTTCAAGCATCTCGATATATTACGGGACTGAATCAGACATCCGAGTAAAAAGTTATTGTCGTTTGAATTTGCTCAGAGCTTCGGTATTCCATTTCGAGCGTCTCGATATATTACGGGACTCAATCAGACATTCGAGTCAAAAGTTATTGTCGTTTGAATTTGCTCAGAGCTTCGATAATCAATTCCGAGCGTCTCGATATATTACAGGACTCAGTCATACATCCGAGTAAAAATTTATTGTCGTTAGAATTTGCTCAGAGCTTCGGTCTTCAATTTCGAGCGTCTCGACATATTTTGGGACTCAATCAGACATCCGAGTAAAACGTTATTGTCGTTTGAATTTGCTCAGAGATTCGATATACCATTTCGAGCGTCTCGATATATTACGGGACTCAATCAGACATCCGAGTAAAAAATTGATTGTCGTTACAATTTGTTCAGAGTTTCGGTATTCAATTTCGAGCGTCTCGATATATTACGAGACTGAATCAGACATCCGAGTAAAAAGTTATTGTCGTTTGAATTTGCTCAGAGCTTCGGTATTCCATTTCGAGCGTCTCGATATATTACGGGACTCAATCAGACATCAGAGTAAAAAGTTATAGTCGTTTGAATTTGCTCAGAGCTTCGATAATCAATTCCGAGCGTCTAGATATATTACGGGACTCAGTCAGACATCCGAGTAAAAAGTTATTGTCGTTAGAATTTGCTCAGAGCTTCGGTCTTCAATTTCGAGCGTCTCGACATATTTCGGGACTCAATCAGACATCTGAGTAAAACATTATTGTCTTTTGAATTTTGTCAGAGATTCGGTATACCATTTCGAGCGTCTCGATATATTTCGGGACTGAATCAGACATCCGAGTAAAAAAGTGATTGTCGTTTGAATTTGTTCAGAGCTTCGGTATTCAATTTCGAGGGCTCGATATATTACGGTACTGAATCAGACATCCGAGTAAAAAGTTATTGTCGTTTGAATTTGCTCAGAGATTCAGTATTCCATTTCGAGCGTCTCGATATATTACGGGACTGAATCAGACATCCGAGTAAAAAAGTGATTGTCGTTTGAATATGTTCAGAGCTTCGGTATTCCATTTCGAGCGTCTCGATATATTACGGGACTTGTCGCAACCTACCCTTCGGCGGGAGGGCGATGCGAGACTCGCGGGATGCGTGTTCCACGAAAGGAATACGCGCGGAGTCGCCACCAACGTTTATTTGAGGAAAACGTTGGAAAAACCGGAAAAGACGCGATCTACGAACTTTTTAGGTGAAAGGTTCGGGAGTTGTATTTACGCGCGGGGAAGGTATTAGCACCCCACACGTCCGTCACAAGGGACGACAGCCTTTAATCGAATGTGCAAACATGACTTTGATTTTTACGTTCCCTTTTATGTCCTTATATCCTTTATACCCTTTTTATATTTTTTCTCTTTTTGTGGTCGACAAGGGTGTTTCCCTTTGCTCCTACGTATTCCTCAATTGGGATGAGAAAATCAGACCTACGTAGTTCTTTCTTATCAAGTGATTCTTTTTTACTTAAGTGGTGATCATTTTAAGGCGTTGGACCTTAAAAATGATCCATTTTACTTAGTGAGAAATTGAAATGACAAACTTCAAAAACCTATTTTTTATGGACGAGCTTGACTAGGCGAGTTGATTTTAGCCTTAGTTTCACTTTAGTTATTAATCAATTCGATTAAGAATGAGAAATCCCAAAGAGAAAACGTCCGATTGATTTTCCGCTTTATTTTGCTAAAAGATGTTTTTTGATTATTATATTATTTTTTTACCTCTTTTTGATTTCCAACGTGGTTACGGCACGACCGAACGGTCGGAATTTATTTTAACCGAAGTTAACGGATAATACAATTCAAACGTTCGGTGGAAATTTATTTTATTTTTAAGTTAAGCGAGAAATGACTTAAGTAAAATGGCTTAAGCACGTCAACAGGGGGTATAAAAAGTAAACAAAACGAGAATAAAAATGCACGAAACACAATGTGGACCACTACGGGTACATAGAATGCATCGAAAAGCTTGGTTCGAGGTACTTACCCGTTGAAGATCGAAGAACGAATGAAGAACGTCGAAGAACGGTTGAAATCTTTGCGAAATTCCTCACGGAAAACGTTACGGAAACGTTTTGGAAGCGCCTCGGCTTAGATTTTCTTCACGGAAACAATTTTTCCAAGCAAATTCGAAAGAGAGAGAAGTGCCAAAGGGCTGAACCCTTTTCTTCTTCACTTCCTCCCTTATTTATAGCAAAATAGGGGAGGTGGTTGCCGCCCAGCTCGCCCAGGCGAGCCAGGTTGCTTCCTCCAGAAGCAACAGCCTTCTGGAGGAATATTCTAGAGGGCCCAAGTGGGCCTGGGTGCTATTTGCACCCCCATTTTTACTAAGTACACCCCCCTCTGCTTTTTTTGGTGATTCTTTTTTCGTAAAGTTACGGAAACTTACGAATTTCGTAACGATACTTGTTTTCTTTCCGTAATGTTACGCAACCTTGCGGATTACATAATCATCCCCTTTTTGACTTACGGAATGTTACGGAACCTCACTTAATTATGCAACGATGCTTCCATTTGAATTCCGGTGTGTCAGGGAAACTTATGGATTGTGCATCAATATTTTTTTTGGTTTTTTGGCATGTCCTGGAATTTCACAAATTGCCTAATGATGGGTGCCAAGCACCTCACAAGGACCAAAGAAAGGTCGCATGTCATCAAGCAAAGGTCCCCGGACGAAATTAGGGTATGACAGTTGCCCCTCTTTACTTGTCTTTTATTGGAGATAAAAGGAAAGTAAAGATAAGACACTAATTTCGTTCCTCTCGATTTGACGAGAGTCGCGGGTGACCATAAAATCTCCACATGCAAATGACTTGTTGTTCCCGGATTTTCACAAATTGCCTAATGATGGGTGCCAAGCACCTCACAAGGACCAAAGAAAGGTCGCATGTCATCAAGCAAAGGTCCCCGGACGAAAATTAGTGTATGACACTAATTTCACTCCTCTCGGTTGACGAGAGTCGCGGGTGACCATGACTTGTCGTTCCCGGAATTTCACAAATCGCCTAATGATGGGTGCCAAGCACCTCACAAGGACCAAAGAAAGGTCGCATGTCATCAAGCAAAGGTCCCCGGACGAAAATTAGTGTATGACACTAATTTCGCTCCTCTCGGTTGACGAGAGTCGCGGGTGACCATGACTTGTCGTTCCCGGAATTTCACAAATCGCCTAATGATGGGTGCGAAGCACCTCACAAGGACCAAAGAAAGGTCGCATGTCATCAAGCAAAGGTCCCCGGACGAAAATTAGGGTATGACACTAATTTCACTCCTCTCGGTTGACGAGAGTCGCGGGTGACCATGACTTGTCGTTCCCGGAATTTCACAAATCGCCTAATGATGGGTGCCAAGCACCTCACAAGGACCAAAGAAAGGTCGCATGTCATCAAGCAAAGGTCCCCGGACGAAAATTAGGGTATGACACTAATTTCGCTCCTCTCGGTTGACGAGAGTCGCGGGTGACCATGAAATTTCCGCATGTAAATGACTTGTTGTTCCCGGAGGAACAAAAGGTGCAGAAGACTACGTCAGCCTCTGCATGCTATCAAGCGTTCTGTCTTACAGATAGCAAAAGAATGTTTATACGGATAACCACTCGGGTATTTCCGCGTATCATCGGGCCCGCCGCCTCTGGATGACACAAGGGTGCGAATAACCGTAAGGTATCTCCGCGTATCATCGGGCCCGCCGCCTCTAGATGATACAAGGGTGCAGAATGACCAAATTTTGTCTCTGCTTGTCATCGGGCCCGCCGCCTCTGGATGACAAAAGGTGCGGATAACCGTAAGGTATCTCCGCGTATCATCGGGCCCGCCGCCTCTGGATGATACAAGGGTGCAGAATGACCAAATTTTGTCTCTGCTTGTCATCAGGCCCGCCGCCTCTGGATGACAAAAGGGTGCGGATAACCGTAAGGTATCTCCGCGTATCATCGGGCCCGCCGCCTCTGGATGATACAAGGGTGCAGAATGACCAAATTTTGTCTCTACTTGTCATCGGGCCCGCCGCCTCTGGATGACAAAAGGGTGCGGATAACCGTAAGGTATCTCCGTGTATCATCGGGCCCGCCGCCTCTGGATGATACAAGGGTGCAGAATGACCAAATTTTGTCTCTGCTTGTCATCGGGCCCGCCGCCTCTGGATGACAAAAGGGTGCGGATAACCGTAAGGTATCTCCGCGTATCATCGGGCCCGCCGCCTCTGAATGATACAAGGGTGCCTGTCACATGACCTGAGGGTCAGTATGACAAAGATTATGGGGCGGCCGACAAAAGCAAGGCTCTTGCTCCTACGTATCCTCCAATGAGGAACTCAGACCTACGTAGTTCTGGATAACTTGTGAGACTTGAAAGGTCTCCATCGAAAAATGCTGACATCTCCGGAAAGGGCGCAGATGACCACATTGGCCTCTGCTCGTCAATCACACTTGGGGTCACTGAATGACGGGGTGCGGATAACCGTAAGGTGTCTCCGCGGGCTACCAGCTCTTGGGTCATGGCAACAAAAGGCGGTGTGGTCGACAAAAGCGAGGCTCTTGCTCCTACGTATCCTCCAATGAGGAACTCAGACCTACGTAGTTCTGGATAACTTGTGAGACTTGAAAAAGTCTCGGTGTTTTCTTCGCTAAAAATGCAAACATGCTTTAGTAAAGAGATAAATATTCCAACTGATTAGAGCAGCATACGCTTTTTTTGAGTGAAAAACAATGCGTTTACCGGGGAAGGAGAGTCTGCTGATGAAATCTCCCATAACCATAAATGAGATTTTGGATGTTAGCATTTCGTTTCTAAATGACCATTTAGAGGAAACACTAGGTTCGACAAAAATAGAAGAAATCCACTCAAAGTGTATCAATCTCGCACAGGTAAGTGTTTCATCCTAATTCCAAACCATAGATATGTCATGACTTGACTTTGCAAATTATTTCCTATCAAATCAAAAATTACATGCGTGATCATGGATCAAATAGGACTTCCCTTGGGAATAGGTTCTTTTGGGGAGTTTTTCGGCTTTTGATTATTTTTTTGCCTTTTCCTTTTCTGTTTTGGTTTTGCGCGAGGCGAACAAGTCACCGACGCACAGGATTTTGGTTGGTAATCAAAGGGAGAAGACCACTTTAGGTCATGGTTTCCTTTTCTTTCTTTTGTTCATTTGATGACAATTCTGTACTGTTCAGATATTGTCTGGTCCAAAGACCTCTCTGCACATTTCTTCTGGTTTCTTTGACCAGGAGCTTCCTTCTTTTTTACTTTCTCCCATTCTTTGGTTGGGAATTTTCTTTCTTTTCTTTTTTCTTTCTCCCACTCTTTGATTGGGAATTTCCTTTCTTTTCTTTTTTCTCTTTCTCCCACTCTTTGATTGGGAATTTCCTTTCCTTCCTTTTTTGCTTTCTCTTTGATTGGGAATTTCCTTTCCTTCCTTTTTTGCTTTCTCTTTGATTGGAAATTTCCTTTCCTTCTTTTTTTTTTTTTTGCTTCCGAGGGTAAGGTTTATGGTGAGTCAGGATTTTGGCTCAAGGCTTGTAGAATGGCTAGACATGATACATGTCAGGGTTTGGTTTGGTTCAAGGATAAAAAGGGATGCCCCACATTATTTCCATGACACAAATGCAAAAATGATGATTTGGAAATTTTATGCAAAACTGGTTATGCATGCACCTATGCGGACACTCAAGTGTCAAATTTTTATGGTCATGTGATGCTAGGGCTCAGGATTCATTTCCTCTATTTTAGTCAACCCAACGTTTCCAAAATATGTTCTTTTATCAATTTGTGCATTCATCCAAGTCCATTTTGGGCGTCTGGGAAAATCTTCACAGCATTCACCCTTCAGGTGTATACACATTTTTTCAAAAACTAGTTATGATCAGTGAATTTTTCCAAAGAAAAGTTGGAAGTCATCTCTTTTCAAAAGCATGTTGGTTTTTCAGCTTGACAACTTATTTTTTCTTTTTTCTCCTTCTTTTTTTTATCATTATCATTTGTTTATTTCTTTTTCTTGTTTGTTTTTTTTTTCTTCTTTTTTTTCATGAGGTATTTTGCTACCTAAACATGTGTATATTTTTGTGAGGTATTTTTGCTATATACACGCATATCCAAGGTATCTTGCTACCTAAACATACCTATATTGTTTTGTAAGGTATTTTTGCTATATACATGCATATCCAAGGTATTTTTCTACCTAAACATACATATATATATATTTTGTGAAGTATTTTTTTGTTTACATACACGCACATCTAAGGTATCTCTCTACCTAAACATACATATATATTTTGTGAAGTATTTTTTTGTTTACATACATGCATATCTAGGGTATTTTCACTACCTAAACATACATATATATATATTTTGTGAGGTATGACTACCTTCCGAGCTTGCGCTTGTTTTATTTAAATCCCCAGGATCATGAGCAACTAGGTGCGTCCTACTATAAAAAGTGATCAAATAACAAGCATAGATTCAAAAGGTACTAGGTTGCCTCCTAGTAGCGCTTCTTTAACGTCTTTAGCTGGACGCCTTATGACTTGTCGGTCACTGACCTAGTACTTTGCTTACCTTTGGCTTTGGACTTGGTTGCCTATTGGTCGGCCATGTGTCGTAGGCAATACTCAAACCTTTTTGTGGATGAGTAGAGGTGAACTCTAAAGGTGGTGGCGGTGCGTCTATTGCCCACTACCGACCATCCCCAGGCTGCTGTGGTGTTTCGTCCTGCGCCTGCCTGGAGACGCAGTACTTCTTGATGAAAGCTCGATTAGTAGGGGGCCTGATGCCCTTGCTGGAGGTGACAGGTACTCCATAGAACTGACAGAGACCCGTAATTAGAGCTTGACAACTCCAAGACCCTGTTGGACTTCTTCGGGTCCACTGGGTGTCTTGCAGGCGCGATCCCTGCAAACAATAGATGAAATCAGAAATCAGTTGAGCGATGTGCATACTTACCTATGATGATGTGACCTTGTCGGGGGGGTACGAGCACCCTGTAGGACTGATAGAGGCCCGTAACCAGAGCTGGAAACCCCAGGGCCCTGTTGGACTTTTTCGGGTCCACTGGGTGTCTCTTGGGTGCGATCCCTGCAAACAATAGATGGTATCAGAAATCAGTTGAACTATATGCATACTTACCCATGTCGGGACGACACAGACCAACTGATACTTTTGCAGGGGGAGATTGGCATTGCGGTCGCTGGGCAGAATGTTGCTAAGTAGCAATGTCATCTATATCTGTGTAAGAGTGGTCATGTTGGTGCGCATGATCCGCACTCGTCTCTTTGCAGCGGCACGGGTGAAATCTTGCCCCGGTATGCATAGTAGCTGTGTGATAGCCTCCCTCTCTGGTTGTGCTCGCACAGTTGGCCCTCCTCCAATATCAGGGGGTGGCCCAGGAACCGTTAAAAGGAAACTACTGGCCCCTTAACCGGAAGTGCAAGTCTCGGTTAAGCATTTAAGGGCAGAGGACCTTAAATTCTTTTAAGGTGTGGATGTCGAGCACACTGAAAATGAGGACACGTAGCCCTCTAAAGGTGAGGGCGTGCAGCCCTCTCAAGGCGAGGAGGTGTAGTCCTCTGGAGGTGAGGGCGTGCAGCCCTCTGCTGGCGAGGACGTGTAGTCCTTTCAAGGTGAGGGCGTGTAGCCCTCTGACGGTGAGGGTAACTAGTACCCAAGGTGAGGACGTGTAGCCCTCTCAAGGCGAGGACATGTAGTCCTCTGGAGGTGAGGGCGTGCAACCCTCTGATGGTGAGGGTAACTAGTACCCAAGGTGAGGACGTGTAGCCCTCTCAAGGCGAGGACATGTAGTCCTCTGGAGGTGAGGGCGTGCAACCCTCTGATGGTGAGGACGTGTAGTCCTCTCAAGGCGAGGACGTGTAGTCCTCTCAACGGTGAGGGTAACTAGTACCCAAGGTGAGGGCGTGTAGCCCTCTCAAGGCGAGGACATGTAGTCCTCTAGAGGTGAGGGCGTGCAGCCCTCTGATGGTGAGGACGTGTAGTCCTCTCAACGGTGAGGGTAACTAGTACCCAAGATGAGGGCGTGTAGCCCTCTCAAGGCGAGGACGTGTAGTCCTCTGATGGTGAGGGCGTGCAGTCCTCTGATGGTGAGGACGCGTAGTCCTCTCAAGGCGAGGACGTGTAGTCCTCTGATGGTGAGGGCGTGCAGCCCTCTGATGGTGAGGACGCGTAGTCCTCTCAAGGCGAGGACGTGTAGTCCTCTCAACGGTGAGGGTAACTAGTACCCAAGGTCCACCCTTATGAGAAAGCAAGAGATCGACTCATCGAAAGGGCCGGTCATCCCAAATCCACAAGATTTGGACATTAGATGTAGGAAATCTATGCAGTTAACATGATTTTTAGGGATGCAGATGCATGCAACCTTTGTCGTGAAATTTGGTAAATGCGGACTTCATTTGAAACAATGCAATGTAATGGAAAGTTGTACAATGTTCATGACGTTCTTTCCCTATTTTGTGATTTTGATTTTGATTTAATTTTTTTTGGAAAACACAGATTGACTGTCCTTTTGAAAGAGGTGATAATTCATGCAACCTCATCCTATCTTTTTTGCAAATCTCTCCGGGAACTCCCTCAGAGTGTGTGTTCTGTTTGATTTAGTCACTTGACCATTTTGGAGTGACGGCAATGGAGTTGTTTGATGTTTGATCAATCCATTGAAATCCTAGGGTTTGTCCCCCCCTTTTTTTTGTTAAAAACATCGATGGGTGAGAACTTTTGATCGGCCCCTATGTTCACTTGAGGCTCATGCACGGTGCCCCTCATTGCCCCAGTGTAAGGCTTTGAGGTATCAATCGTTGCCTTTCGTCATGACCTTGTAGGAGGGAACCTATTGGGTGAGAACTTCTAATCTGCCCCTAGGTTCGCTTGAAGTTTTTGCATGGTGCCTTTCGTTGCCCCAGTGTAGGGCTTAGAGGTACCAATTGTTGTCTTGTTTTCACGACCTCGTAGTGAGGAAGAATGAAAGAAGCAGTTGATTCTTGCAAAAAAGAATTTTCCAAGGACGAGAAATAATTGAAGGATCTTTCAGTTGATGGATTAAGTCAAATGACTCCTATGTAGAAGCAAGATGTTTTGATGTCTTGATGATGCTAAAGGATCAAGTGCTTCTAAGTTTTATCCAAGAAAATCAAGATATATGATCAAGTTTGATCTCTTTAGAATCTTTAGGAAGAAGTTTCCAAATTGAAACAAACAAAGGTTTGACCAAAGAATTCTATCATTTCAATTTGAGATTTGCTCTCTGGTAATCGATTACCAGTAGTTAAAAAAATGTTTTTATTCAAATTTTTAAAACCTGTAATCGATTACGTAAGTCTTGTAATTGATTACCAGAGGGGATTTTCAGAAAATAATTTCCAAGAGACATATCTATTCAAATGTTTTATGAACGGCCATTCAAATGTTTTAAAGAGAGTTTTCATTGCCCAAACAGTTTTATCCTCTCGAAAGATCAAGAGTTTTTCTGAACTGAAATGTCTTATCCTCTCAAAAAGATTCCTTGGTCAACCACTTGCATATTCAATAATGAATTTTGATTGGTCTTCATTGTACAATCTATCCCTTTTAAGAGAGATTTCTTCTTCTTATTTCTGAAAAGGGATTTAAGAGACCGTGGGTCTCTTGTAGTAGAGGATTCTTGAACACAAGGGAAGGGTTGTCCCTATATGCATTGTTAATCCGAAAAGAGAGAGTGAAAGTTTAATTGGGGAATAATATTCATATCTTAATTCAATCCCCTCTTCTCCTCAAGGTAACTAAGGCCATTTGTCCAACATCCTATTCTTGATAACTCACTTCTCTCTAAAAAGACAAAATGAGGTCACATGAACGTCTATATTTTTACTTGAAAACACAGTCAATCAAATGCCTTTTTATTTTTATTTTGAAACTTATTTGTTTTGAACTTTGCTCGTTGTTTTACGGCACCCCCACCAATGTGCAAGATGAGTAATCTCTGATTGAACGGTCTTGGAAGTCAACACTCAGGAGCGCAGGTTGCTTGAGCAAACAGACCAATGGCTTACACTCACATTCCGGTGGAAGTTGAATAAGCAAAGATGTGTTCGTGAGAGGATGTCCATTTTATCTATATCATTTAACATTGTAACTGTGGTTTATGGCATAAACTTGAAAATCCTGATGAGTCATAACAACAGCTTCCAGAATTGCCCCATGTATGGTGTTGCTTGTTAATGTTAGGATTCAACAAGCGATTCTCCTCAAATTTCAGCCAGCCCGTATCAATTAGACCTTGCACCTTACGCTTCAGAGCCCTACAATGCTCAATGGAACGCCCCGGGGCTTCTCCGTGACAAGCACACGTTGCGTTCGAGTCGTATTCTCGGAGAAATGGAGGTTGATGAACCTTGGCTAGGGTTATGGCTACCATTTAATTATCAAGTAGATATGGGATCAAGTTTAGCATATGACAACGGAATTTGGGGTGAACCCTACAGGCTTTTTGCTGCAAAATTCCTTTTTGTTGGTGTTTTTTTTTGGTTTGTGCTAAAGGTGGTCTTCGTCATTGGAAGTGCGGTAGACAGACTTTGTTGTTGATTTAGGGATGGCCTTTGTGGATAACTGGGTGGTGGGTAAGGAGGAGGTTTGTTATTGGCTGAGTAATGACATTGTTGGGTTGGTGGGAAACTTGGCCGTATAGGAATGGCAGTCACAGCATGGGTTTCTCCCTCTTTCTCACCCTCTTCATTTGCCCCAGTTTTCTCAGTCGTCCTAGTAGGATGATCAAATTTGCCTCTTTTCGGATCCACTTCGATCTTTTTGCTGGCGAAGACCAAATCTGTAAAACTTGAAGGTGTGTAACCCACCATTTTTTTCATAGTAGAACACCGGTCACGTGTCTACTATCATTGTGATAATCTCTTTCTCTATTTTTGGGGGTGCTACTTGAGTTGCCAAGTCTCTCCATCTTTGGGCGTATTCTTTGAAAGATTCGTGCCCCCTTTTTGCACACTTTTTGTAGTTGCATCCTATTCGGAGCCATATCAGAATTGTACTGACACTGCCTAATGAAGGCAACCATTAGGTCCTTCCAAGAATGGACTCAAGAAGGTTCCTAAGTTAGTATACCAGGCGACAGTTGTCCTAGTAAGACTTTCTCAGGAAAAATGTATCAGCAGTTTCTCATCTTTTGCGTATGCCCCCATCTTCCGACAGTACATCTTTAGATGGTTCTTGGAGCGAGTAGTCCCCTTGTACTTGCCAAAGTCCGGCACCTTGAACTTGGGAATGACCATGTTTGGGTATTAGGAACAACTCTTCTAGGTTAGCAAAGGCATAATCTTCACCTCCTTCAATGGCCCTGAGCCTTTCCTCTAGATGATCCAACATTCCCATTCCTGCCATAGTCATGAGGGTTTTTAACCGCTGTGGAATGCAAGAGGTGCAGTTGTGGGTGATACTGAGGGCCCTCCAAAGGGTTTTGTAGGGGTATACCACCAACTGCTTGCCCTTCAGTGGTATATCCGAGCCAAGGCTCGAAGTCGGCTAGATTGTGATGGGGAATTTCATGGGTCTCTTCCACAGTTTAAGAGACATGTGCATGATCAGTTTGGGGTTGCTGGCTTTCAATGGGTATAGGAGTGGAGTTATTGACATTCTTATTGGGAGTGTACGCTACATTGGGTGGCGTATAGTTGAGAGGCAAGCCATATGACGGGAAGGCGTGCTCGTTTTGAATTTGCACATCATGGGGGCCGCCCGTACTTCCTAAATCTTTGCCTACCATATTTGAGGTTGTATGATTCATTTGCTTGAGGCCGGATGGGGACGTCGGGTTCACCTTAGCAACAACGCTGGTAGCGGCAATTGCAACCGCATTGGCTTCCATTATCTTCTTCACGCTCATCATGGCCTCCATCATTGTGGCCATTTTCTCTTTAATGGCCTCCATGTCGGCCTTCATCTTCTCTTGTATCTCCTCTACTTCACCCATTACTCTAGCTCTAGCACGAGTTCGGTAAGGGCGTCGTAAAGCGTGTCCCTTTCTTTTTTATAACAATGATTAAGTTCATTTTATTTTATTTTTCAAGGAAAGAATGCAACGAGCAATGCAACCAATGAAAAGCATGGATGCATGCGAATGATGTACAGTTGAAGTATTGCGAATTTTTACGCAAGATATGGGGTTGAATCAATTTAGATTTTCAACATGGTCCATGACATCTTTGTCAAGGTGAAACTGGAAGTAACAAGGACATCAATAATCCTAAATATGTTTGGCAGTAGACGAAGCAGTGATGTGACTCGATTCATCTTTTGCCCCAATTTTGCAAGACGGTTACTTCCATATTTCAACTTGACTTGATGAACCTTTTTGTAAAAGCATGAGCTTGGTTCAACCCTATAATCCAAGGAATGGCAATTCTGATCGCCAATACTTCAACAACATCTCATAGGGATGAATGACTCGGGCATACTTTAAGCTTATGCATGGAAAATGTAATTATGAAATTGAGATGCCCGAAGAAACACCATTTCCTAGTTAACCATGCATTAGGTACCATGTTCAATTATTTTGTTTTTAAGTGAAATGGGTTTATGATCCCAACATGGTTGGCTCGTGGTGCCTAACACATGAAACTAAGAATGTAGTGTGAAGTTTCACGCTTCCCCCTTTTTGTTTTTGTTTTGTAGAGGAAAACGCAAGGATGAGCAAACATGAAAACAAATGGTATGCAATTTTGCAAATCAAAAAGTTTGTTGAACGCATATGCATGATGATGCCATGACTCATGCAAAATGTGAGGTTGGAATATGATAACGGACAAAAGCAGGAATGATATGTTCATTATGATGTTATGAAGAGATGCTTATGCGATGCATGATATGAATGCATTTTACGGACACGAGAGCCCGGAAAATTATCTCTTCTTACTTGCGCATTTGGGGGTGCAGTGCCCCATGTGTACAATTAAGAAGGTGATATGGACCTTCCGGCTTCCCGTGACAAAGGACGAGACCAACATACAATGCATGCTAGAGATAAAATGTGGGAGTGACTTGATTCGCACTGATTTTTGGAGTAAAAACGTGGGATAAACTCATTTTTTTCAAAAAGTTATAACTAGTCAAGATCTGAGCGACAATACAAACTTCCTAGCGGTTTCTAATCATATGGTCCATTAAGTCTATCATATGCTGACAATAGCTGAGAAGTCTGTGGATCTTCTTGGGGGCGGAGTAGGTGTCCGCCACTGCTTTGGCCTTGGCTAGCAATGGGGGAAGTTCTTGACTCCTGTTCAAAGTAAGAGCAAATCGGTCCGTCCACATTGTTGCCTCTTGGTGCAATGAATCAATTACCCTTTCCCTTGCTTCCTTTTCTGCTGATATCTTGGCGTACTCATCCTCTAGCCTTTGCTCGTGAGTCGCCGCTAGATTTAGCTTCTCTTTTATCGATGATGGCCCACATATTCCCTTCAGTCTCGCTTAACTGTTGGGACAAATTTCTTTTCGACCTAAGGCAAACCTTTAGCTCGTCCTTCAAGATCATGCCTTTGACCCGTGATGATTCCTTTCACCTCTTCGGAGCTTGAGCTCACTATTGCTGCCCTATAAAGCCCCTCAAAACTTGTTTTGGTCGTGTTCTTCCTTTCGGGCCTTCTTGGTTTCTCATTCCAAGGCTTCAGCTGTGGCCATATTGACGTCCCTTAGTTCATCATACTCTTTTCAGACTTTGATGGCTATGGACTTGAACTTCTCTTCGACTACCCGGGCTCTTTCAAGCTCTGCCTTTAGGGCTTGTACCTCATCACTTTCTTCCGAAGCTTTAACCTCATCGTCTCTCACAGTCTTTAGATTTGGGAGCCAATCCAATCCTTGTGTTTGGACTCTCAGCCACTTATGATAGCCGCCGATGATCCCATTACTGCTTCCCCTAAGCTCTCTGTCCTTTCTTCACGCCGCATCCCATGCCTTGCGAACTCCTTGGAGTACCCTCACGTTTGTGGTCACTAAAACCCCGTGCGATGAAAGGCGTGATGCTTTCGTCTGATGGCACTCCTCTCATGGGGTAGCCAAGCTGTCTTATGGCGAGGATGAGATTATAATTAATACAACCCCTTGTTCCCATCAAGGGAACATTTGGACATCTTTCGCATGAAGATAGAATCCTGATCCTTCCTTCCTTCTAGCGAGGGAACCAATTAACAGACGCCCCTCCATGCTAGCCAAGAGTTGGTCCCAATTCGCCTTTCCTTTTTCGACGCACAAGCGGTGACCTTGTAGCGGATAGACGGGCCTACCTTCTTGGAGAAAAGGGTGTGAAACCAGCCACACATAGAGAGGCAATGCACAACAAACAATTCTTGCGCCGCTCTTTTCACATCCCCGGTAGAACGTGTCATACATGGCCAAAATGGCGACGACCGGGCTTTCCTCGCCATGATGAAAGGCGAGGAAAGCGTCAATCACTGCTAGGTCCACTAACCCTTCCATATTCGGAAAGAGGACAACTCCAAAGATCAAAAGTGCCAAGATGTCAATAAAAGAAAGCCCATTTGCCTTGATTTTCCAAGGCCTTTGCCCTTTCCTCCAAACACTTCCTTGGTACTCCGACTACCCTGTTCCTGTTTTGCTTTACACGGTCCAACTCTTGTGCTGAGATTTTCACTACCTTGGCAACTCTTATCGTGGAGGGATAGAACCCAGAGAAAAGATATGGCTTCCTTCCTCCAAGTGGGCATCCCAGGATTTCTTCAAACTCTTTCACAGTCGGCACTAGCTGGAAGTCCTCGAATGTGAAGCACCTTAGGGGCTGGTCATAATACTGGGAAAGGGATGCAATCGGTTCCATGGAGACTTCTACCCTAGCTAGGTCCCAAATCTTACCATAGGCTTTGCGGAAGGCTTGCTGTTGAAGTTGACCCATTAATTGCCCCCAACTCTCGTAAACTAGTGACCTCTAAGCTCTTGATTTTGACTTGATAGAACCTCTTTTTAAGCGAAGGCTTTTGACTTGATCCCATGTTTTACTAAAGTGAAATAATATCTAGTGCGAATCAAAACTCTGACATCTATCATGGGTGGAATGGATGAATGCATGAAGAAATGCATATGACACAGATGCAATCTAGGAATGCGGGGGTCCGGGAATTCGTCCCCTTCTTAGACACAACGTCTAGGGGTAGCAAAGTGC
>NW_021143849.1:0-21093 GCF_004193775.1 Glycine soja | reverse complement strand
GCGCAAGTGTATGCCGAAAAAGAAGCAAGAGGGAGGGTGATTGATGCGTTGCATCAAGAAGCGACTATGTGGATGGATAGGTTTGCCTTGACCTTGAATGGAAGTCAAGACCTCCCGCGTCTGTTAGCCAAAGCAAAAGCCATGGCCGAAGTGTGTACTACCCTCGAGGAGATTCATGGGCTAATCAATTACTGTCAACACATGATAGATTTGATGGCCCACATAATTAGGAATCGTTAGGTTCTCTTGTAATACCTTTTGTATAATCTTGGCTAGATGAAAGCTTTGTTCTTTTTATAAAATGAGAAGTTCTGAACTCATCATGTTATCTAAAAAACCTTGGGGTGGATCCAAGTGCTCCGATCATCCATTTGCATACTCATGTTTTGGTGGCATACTCACCGTTGTTTATTTCTTTAGGAATTTCATCATAAATAAGAAAACACCAAGGCACCCCTATAACACTCGATCCAGAAAAATGGATAATGAAGAGGGCGTGCAAGAACAGATGAAGGCCGATCTATCGGCCTTAAAAGATCAAATGGCTTCCATCTCGGAGGTCATGTTAAAACTCTAGAAAACCATAGAGGATAAAGCCACGGCAACCGCCTCCAGTACAGTTAGGGAAGCGGAGCCGGTGCTGCAGCCCGCCTTGAATCCGGGCCTAGACAGAAACACGGCCGTTTTTGGTCGAAGGTATAGTCCACAAGCTTATCCTTATGGCTTGCCTCCGGATTTCACTCCCCGTGCCACCCCGAAAGATCTAAGCCAAGCCCCTACTTTTGAGGGGCAACTCCCGCCTTATGACGACTATCCCGGACAAGACGATGGGGAAGGAGATACCCATCTTGGCCCCCTGCTCCACCTCAAAGATCCGTCCCCCCATGAACTACCCCCACCGAACATAGTCTGCCATATCCCGGCCTCACCCACACCCGTAAAAGAATCTGTTCCCTTCGCGGAAGATAAGGGAAAGATTGAGGCGCTTGAAGAAAGGTTAAGAGCAGTCGAGGGCCTTGGCAATTACCCATTCTCGGATTTAACGGATTTATGTCTCGTGCCCAATATCGTCATTCCTCCCAAGTTCAAAGTATCGGACTTTGATAAGTACAAAGGGACGACATGTCCGAAGGGGCATCTTTGGATGTATTGCCGAAAGATTGGGGCGTATTCTGCGGACGAGAAATTGTTGGTCCATTTCTTTCAAGACAGCTTGGCCGGAGCAGCTGTAGCATGGTATATCAATCTGGAGGCTTCCCAGATCCGATCATGGAAGGACTTGGCAACTGCCTTCATTTGGCAATACCAGTACAATACGGACATGGCTCCCGATCGGAACCAGCTTCAGGGTATGGCTAAACGAGAGCATGAGTCCATTAAGGAATATGCCTAGAGATGGAGAGATCTCGCAGCCCAAGTCGTACCGCCCATGACGGAGAGGGAGATGATCACAATTATGGTAGATACGTTACCCACGTTCTACTATGAAAAGTTGATAGGCTACATGCCAGCTAACTTTGCGGATCTCGTCTTCGCCGGAGAAAGGATTGAATCCGGACTACTAAAAGGCAAGTTCGAATATGCTGCCAATATGGCCCCCAACAACAACAGAAGAGCCCCAGTAGTGGGCGCGAGGAAAAAGGAAGGAGATGCCCACGCGGTCACCACCGCCCCAACATGGATGAAAGCACCCCAAAATATCCAAAGCTCATACCAGCCCAATCCCCCAAATCTTTTAATCCGAGCCGGGAATTCTCTCCCGACTCAAATAAAAGGACCACCCGCAGCAGAAAGAGTGCCGACCCAACGCACAGCTCCAGCCGCTCCCCGGCCATTTAATAATACAGCCCCCGGTGCGACATATAAATATGCACAGCACCCGCCCCCGAAAGACAACTTCCCTCCTATTCCCATGGCATACTCCGAGTTATGGCCTTCATTATTAGAGAATCATTTGGTAGTGGCCATACCCGGGAAGGTTCTCCAGCCACCCTACCCCAAGTGGTATGACCCGGGTGCCAAGTGTGTGTACCATAGTGGAGTTCCCGGACACAATATTGACTCCTGCATCCCGTTCAAGTATAAGGTGCAGCACCTGATTAGTGCCGGCTGGCTATCGTTTCAGGAGGAAGGCCCAAATGTTAAAACCAACCCGCTACTTAGTCATGGAGGGGCTAGCGTGAACGCCGTCGAAGAGGATGGCCCATCACGGGCAAAGAGATTAGGAGAGGTGGCTACTTCTAGACGCTTCATCTATCAATCACTGCAAGCGGTGTACATGGTCTCCCGTGGTGGAGACGAAAGGGATGAATGTTTGTTTCACCTCGGGGAGTCGCATGACATAGAAACCTGTCCCGCGGTAGAAGAATTGCTTCAGCGGCTCATGGATTGCGGGCAGCTTGAAGTGTCCATAGGAGGGAGGGAAGAACCACAAATTTGCATGCAGTCGGAAGAGAAGAGGGTTCCTCTAACCCCCAAGGCCCTAGTGATATTCTTTACTAGAAAAGGGACCGTCTCCACACCCATATACCCCCGGGCGGCGCCCAAGCCAACGCCAGTTGCGTATCAAAGTAATAAGGCCGTTCCGTGGAAGTATACCCCTCCCGCGTCCAGTGAAAGAGTTGCAACCAAAGTTGACTCCCTATCAGCTAAGGTAACCAACATCACCGGCCTCAGTGGCGTAACCCGCAGTGGTCGGGTGTTCGCTTCCCTTCACCCGACGGAATTGCCCTCTAAAGGGAAAGCGCCCATGGTCCAAGAGCCCACAGATATAGCCACCCCCTCGAAAGAAGTAGATCCTCCAGTGGGAAGAGGGGCCGAAAAGAAAGAAGGTCTTCAAGGAAAAACAGTGACCTTGGAAGAGGCCCAAGAGTTCCTCCGCCTCATCCAACAAAGCGAGTTTAAGGTAGTCGAGCAACTGAATAAAACTCTAGCAAAGATCTCTTTGCTTGAACTACTCATAAACTCCGAGCCTCATCGTGCGCTGTTGATGAAGGTCCTTAACGATGCCCATGTAGCACATGATATCTCAGTGGAGGGTTTCGAAGGCATCGTTAATCATATAACCACCAACAATTATATCGCGTTTGCGGAAGAAGAGATTCCCGTTGAAGGGAGAGGACACAACAAGGCTCTACATGTGTCGGTGAGATGTATGGACCACGTTGTCGCAAAGGTACTTATCGACAATGGATCGAGTTTAAATGTAATGCCGAAGACCACTTTGGAAAAGCTTCCTTTTAGTGCGTCACGTTTAAAACCGAGCTCGATGGTGGTGCGAGCCTTTGATGGTACTCGGCGGGAAGTAATGGGGGAAATCGACATTCCCATTCAGATAGGCCCCCACACTTGCAATGTGGTGTTTCAAGTAATGGATATAAATCCCGCCTATAGCTGCCTCTTGGGAAGACCGTGGATTCATGCCCTGGGAGTGGTCCCTTCGACGCTTCACCAGAAATTGAAGTTCGCAGTGGGTGGACTTTTAGTGATAGTGTCGGGTGAAGAAGACATGTTAGTGAGCTGCCCCTCCTCCGCACCATACGTAGAAGCGGCGGAAGAATCATTGAAAAAGGCTTTCCAATCCTTTGAAGTGGTGAGTTGCGCCTCTGTGGAACCCAGTTCGTCGCTACGTTCTCTCTCCAAAGCGGCCATAATGGTGGCGCGCATTATGCTCAGGAACGGATTTGAGCCCGGAATGGGTCTAGGCAAGGACTGCCTCGGGAATGCCGACGTGGTCGATATCAAGGGAAATCCATACAAGTATGGATTAGGATATGAACCTGGGATGCCGGGGAGGAGGAACGTGCCGTCAAGATTTCGGGCGGATAGGGTATGGCCCGGCCGTATTAGCCAGTGTTTCACTAGCGATGGAATGGTGTCCGAGGAGGAGGTGGCCACAATAGAGGAGGAGTTCCCTCAAGACCCACCAAGTTTTGTGCAACCATGTCACCCCGATTCCCAAGTGAGGAACTGGCGTGTGATAAGCCAGTCAGAAGTCTATACCGCTGATTCAATGTAATTAGAGCCTATAGATTTCCGTTCTCTTTTGTTTTGTGAAACCTACCTTATTAAATAAACAAAGAGATCTTGTTTCATCTGTTCTTGCAGTACCACCCTTTCTCATATCATTTTGCATGTTTTTTGTTTCTTTTGTCTTGTTTGGTATAGATATGAGGGTCGATTCTTTGAGGATCCTGACAACGAGGGTTTGACAATCGATTTCGATCGAGATATAAGCCAAACGATAAACGAGGAAGAGGAAGAGGACGTCCTGTTACCAGAGTTGGAGAGGCTGGTCGCTCAGGAAGAACGTGAAATGAAGCCTCACCAAGAAGAAACCGAATTGGCAAACTTGGGGACCACGGAGGAAAAGAAAGAGGTAAAGGTAGGAACCGGTATGACTGCGCCTATCCGCCATGGCTTGATAACCCTCCTTGAAGAGTATCAAGATGTCTTTGCGTGGTCGTATCAAGACATGCCCGGTCTGGATTCCGACATTGTGCAGCATAAGTTGCCTTTGAATCCTGGGTCTTCTCCGGTTTAGCAAAAGTTACGAAGAATGAAACCTGAGATGTCTTTAAAAATTAAAGAAGAAGTAAGGAAGCAGTTTGATGCAGGATTCTTAGTTGTGGCACGGTACCCAGAGTGGGTGGCCAACATTGTCCCAGTCCAAAAAAAGGACGGCAAGGTTCGAATGTGTGTAGACTACCGGGACTTGAACCGAGCCAGTCCTAAAGACAATTTTCCCCTGCCACACATTGACATATTGGTAGATAATACAGCCAAATTCGCCCTTTTCTCATTTATGGATGGTTCTCGGGGTATAATTAAATAAAGATGGCACCCGAAGATGTAGAGAAGACCACTTTCGTCACCCTATGGGGGACATTCTGCTATAAAGTGATGGCCTTCGGACTGAAAAATGCTGGGGCAACCTATCAGCGTGCCATGGTGGCGTTGTTCCATGACATGATGCATAAGGAAATAGAGGTCTACGTAGATGACATGATTGCTAAGTCTCGGACTGAGGATGAACACCTTGTCAATCTGCGTAAGCTGTTTGGAAGGTTGCGAAAATACCAATTAAAACTAAACCCAACCAAATGCACCTTTGGGGTGAAGTCGGGGAAGTTGCTAGGATTTATCGTAAGTCAGAAAGGGATAGAGATAGATCCCGAGAAAGTGAAGGCCATCCTTGAAATGCCGGAACCACGCACGGAGAAGCAGGTTCGAGGGTTTTTGGGCAGGTTGAATTATATCGCGAGATTTATCTCACAACTCACCCCTACCTGTGAGCCCATTTTTAAGCTATTACGTAGGAACCAGGCGGTCCTGTGGAACAGTGACTGCCAAGAGGCCTTCGAGAAGATCAAACAGAGTCTCGCAAATCCCCCGGTGCTCATGGCACCTGTAACAGGAAGACCTCTTTTCCTGTACATGACCGTGTTGGACGAGTCTATGGGGTGCGTGTTTGGTCAGCATGATGATTCTGGGAAAAAGGAGCAAGCCATCTACTATCTGAGCAAGAAGTTTACCGCATATGAGATGAATTACTCAATGCTGGAAAGGATGTGTTGTGCTCTGGTATGGGCATCACATCGGCTTAGGCAGTATATGCTCAGCCATACCACGTGGCTTATTTCCAAAATGGATCCCGTGAAATACATCTTTCAAAAACCGGCCCTCACGGGACGAATCGCTAGGTGGCAGGTATTATTATCTGAATTCGATATCGTTTACGTCACCCAAAAAGCGGTAAAAGGAAGTGCCTTAGCGGATTATTTGGCCCAGCAACCCCTCCAGGATTATCGACCGATGCACCCCGAGTTCCCAGATGAAGATATCATGGCCCTGTTTGAAGAGAAGCGAACGCACGAAGACATAAACAAATGGATTGTTTGCTTTGATGGGGCATCCAATGCTTTGGGCCACGGAGTAGGGAAGGTCCTTGTATCCCCGGATGATCAATGTATTCCTTTCACGGCTAGGCTAGGTTTTGATTGTACCAACAATATGGCCGAGTATGAAGCATGCGCCCTCGGGGTTCAGGCGGCCATTGATTTTGATGTAAAACTACTCAAGGTGTATGGAGACTCAGCTTTGGTGATACGCCAGTTGAAAGGAGAATGGGAAACTAGGGATTCAAAGTTGATACCCTATCAAACTCACATCTTGAGGTTAGCCAAGTACTTTGACGACATTTCCTTCCACCACATACCTCGGGAAGAGAATCAAATGGCTGATGTTTTAGCCACCCTGGCATCCATGTTTCAACTTGCCCCAAACGGGGATCTGCCATACATCGAATTCAAATCTCAAGGCAGGGCGGCATATTGTTATGCAATAGAGGAAGAGCGGGATGGGAAACTGTGGTATTTCGACATCAAGCAGTATGTCGAGAACAAAGAATACCCACCAGGGATTTTAGACAATGACAAAAGGACGTTGAGGAGATTGGCTACCGGTTTCTTTGTAAGTGGTACCATCCTGTACAAACGAAACCACGACATGACCCTCCTATGATGCGTAGATGCCAAAGAGGCGAACTTCATGATTGAGGAGATCCACAAGGGTTCCTTTGGGACACATGCCAATGGGCATGCTATGGCCAGAAAAATCCTTAGGGCCGGTTATTATTGGCTCACCATGGAAAGCGATTGCTGCGCTCATGTCAGGAAATGTCATAAATGTCAGGCATACGCGAACAATGTCAATGTTCCGCCACATCCTCTGAATGTTATGTCCGCCCCTTGGCCCTTTTCCATGTGGGGAATAGACGTCATTGGGGCCATCGAACCCAAAGCATCGAATGGTCACCGCTTCATTCTTGTGGCGATAGATTACTTCACCAAATGGGTCGAAGCAGCTTCTTATACTAATGTCACCAGGAATGTGGTAGTTAGATTCATAAAGAAGGAGTTGATTTGTCGATACGGACTCCCTAGGAAGATCATTACTGACAATGGAACCAATCTGAACAATAAGATGATGCAGGAGATGTGCAAAGACTTCAAGATCCAGCATCATAACTCTACCCCTTATCGGCCAAAGATGAATGGGGCTGTAGAGGCTGCGAATAAGAATATTAAGAAGATTGTTCAAAAAATGACAGTGTCATACAAAGATTGGCTTAAGATGTTGCCTTTCGCCCTGCACGAATATAGAACCTCAGTACGAACTTCTACTGGGGCAACACCGTATTCCTTAGTTTATGGGATGGAAGCAGTACTCCCGTTTGAGGTGGAAGTTCCTTCTCAGAGGATAATGGCGGAGTCAGGCCTAGAAGAGTCAGAATGGGCTCAAGCACGCTACGACCAACTCAACCTCATTGAAGGTAAGCGTTTGACAGCCATGAGCCATGGGCGTTTGTATCAACGAAGGATAAAGAATGCATTCGACAAGAAGGTACGTCCGCGCAAGTTCAATGAGGGGGACCTCGTGCTGAAAAAGATGTCCCACGCTGTTAAGGATAGTCGAGGCAAGTGGACCCCGAATTATGAAGGACCTTTCGTGGTGAAAAGAGCTTTTTCTGGGGGTGCTCTGATACTCACCCGCATGGATGGCGAGGAATTGCCTTCGCCCGTGAACTCTGATGTAGTTAAACGATATTACGCTTGAAGTCTGGGGCAATCGAGGGGACCATTGTAGTTTCTTTTAATTCTAAGTTTTTGTTCTTCTTGGTTTCCTCCAGGGATTCCCTTCCTCTGCATTTGTCTCGTTCTTTTAAAAAAAGAAGTAAAGATGGGCGAGGTTTCAGTCCTCCCTTTGTTTTCAAACCTTGTGTTTTAGATTTGTTATAACTTGAGCCCTCTTCGCTCGGTGTATGGGGTGCCCTAAACGCTTATTTAAAATGGAATCTAACCAGCCCTCACTAAAAGAAAGTCATCGCATTAGGAACATTCATACATGCACATACACATGCATATTTTGTGGTAACAGGGGCAGGGCCTTCTTAGGTCACGGTTAGAAGTCAAGACAAGTTGGCTGCAGAAATCAACCAAGGTAAGACGGTGACCGGACACGAGTGGCCACGGATTTTGTTTCCTACTTGCAGGTACATAGGGACGGATGCAAGTGGGGATAGGGTCACGACCGACCGATCGTTGCCACTTCCCGGCGCAGAACAAGCAGAGAACGTCGTTGCAAGGCAGCCCAGTATCCTTTGCATTCGCAGTTTCTTTTACTATTGTTTGTTTTAAATAAGTAATCGACGCCTAATTCTAATTTGAGTAGGTTCAAGTGGGCAAACTCTAACCCATGAGGAAGGAGGGGACATGGTTAATGTTCCCCTCAAAAAAAAAATGTGGCAGGTTAGCTCGCCTGGGCGAGCAACCCCTGCATTCAAAATATAAAAACGAGGGAGGGAAACGTTTTTGCATCCAAAAAACTCCCCCCCCCCCCCTCATTCAAAAGAAAGAACACGAAGGCTTGCGGTTCTTGCTCCCTCAAGCCACTTTTGGTTGCCTTTTGCTTTCATTTTTGGTGTTATAATTCACTCCAACAAGTAAGTATTCAATCCTTGATGTTTTTAGCTTCCCATTGGTATATTTTCTTCATCTTTTGGTGCTCCAAATTGTGAGAATGCACTTATATTTGTGGGGCAGTTTTGGTTTGTTTTTATGCTTGTTTTCTTGAGTTGAGGATTTGAATGAGAAGGCCTTAGGCCTATGTTGTATTCTGAAGCAATAGGGCATGCCACATTGTCCCCATTCTCTTGCAATTTGTGTCCAAATGTGCGCCCACCAAGTGCTCGGTGAAATGCCCCAATGATATATGAATATGATTTTTGCAAAATTGGGATGGTGGGGCTGTTTTATGTATGTAGAGGCGGCATAGGAAAGTCAAAATAGATGCCCAAACGCAATCCCAAGCTTAGGAACCCAAACTTTTTAAGCTTCAATGCAAGAAAATATACTCATGGCTAGGAATCCAAAATTTGGTTTTAGAGTTAGAAAAACATGAAAATTAGGATTTGCTTGTAAGAATTTGGGCTGCCTCATGAATGGTACTTTGCACCTAAGTAACGTGGGAAATGCTTTTCAATAGTGTGTATACATAGGTAAATATAAAGGGCAAGTATGTGCATAATGTAAATATCTTGCCAATATGCATAAATGTGAGTGAAACAATGAAAGTTTGTATGGTATATATATTTCGAGCGAGTGTGTGTAGGTAGTTTGTGATAGCAAATGTTTAAGACATAGTTAAGTGTAAATTTTGACGCAACGCCTTAAGCGTGAGAATGTGTGTTCTTTTCAAATGCATATATATGTATGACAATTAGAATGTGTTGGATGGCCTCTATGTTGATATAAATAGTAGGATATTCTACACATACGCATGTGCATAAATGTGTTACTTTAAACGTGCGCATGAGTTCGTTCTAAACCGGAGGGGTTAGCATGACATTTTTTGCGTTAAGACAAGCATTATCTTGTAAAACTAACTTCTAAATGTTTGTTCTCGTAGGAAATGGCCCCGAGGAAGCTTGCCTCAAAGAGATCTAGGAAGGATAAAGCGGTTGAAGGAACCAGTTCCGCTCCCGAATATGACAGCCACCATTTTAGGAGCGCTGAACACCAGCAGCGCTTCGAGGCCATCAAGGGATGGTCATTTCTCCGAGAGCGACGGGTCCAGCTCAGGGACGACGAGTATACCGATTTCCAGGAAGAGATAGTTCGCCGGCGGTGGGCATCACTGGTTACCCCCATGGCCAAGTTTGATCCAGACATAGTCCTCGAATTTTATGCCAATGCTTGGCCTACGAAGGAAGGCGTGCGAGATATGAGGTCTTGGGTAAGGGGTCAGTGGATCCCGTTTGATGCAGATGCTATCGGCCAGCTCCTGGGATATCCTTTAGTGCTGGAAGAGGGTCAGGAGTGCGAGTATGGCCAGAGGAGGAACCGGTTCGATGGGTTCGACGAGGAGGCCATCGCCCAGTTGCTATGTATACCGTGGCAGGATTTTGCCTGGACTGCTGCCGGGAGATGGGTGCGGATCATGCGCACCAACATGACCACCCTGACTCAGATCTGGATGACTTTGCTGCTCAGCAACATCCAGCCCAGCGACCATAATTCCGACCTCCCCCTGCCAAAGTGTCAGCTGGTGTACGCCATCCTGACACGGATGAGCATTCACGTGGCTCAGCTAATCGCTGATGCCATCTATATATTTGCAGGTATGGCGCCTACCAGGCACCCTCTGGACCCGGATAAGTCCAACAGGGCCCTGGGATTTCCCGCCTTGATCACAGGACTCTGCCAGTCGTTCGGAGTCCCTGTCGCACCTAGCAAGGTGATTCGGCCGCCCATCACCTGAGCTTTTATTGAGAAGTATTGCACGCAGAGACAGGTCCAGGGGGATGCTCCGCAGGCCGCAGACGCGCCGCCACCTCATCAGGCCGGTCCAGCCGGATTGTTTGATATGGAGCAGTATTTACGGCATTTGGTTCGCTAGCAGGCGGCCAACCACCGGGCACATGTACAGACCCATGATTGTCTTTATCAAATGAGCCTCAGCCTACAGAGCCAGGGTTTTACTTCTTTTCCGTGCCCTACTCCGGACCAGTTAAGGGCAGAGGTCGCATGGCCTGGAGATTGGCCTGAGGCCCGGGCAGCAGAGGCACCAGCAGAGGCTCCCGACGAGGCAGATGAGGCCCGCGAGGACGAGGAGATGACCGATTTACTTGATTTCTTAGGAGGAAGCGGGGCCACATGATTGGGAGATTCCTTGATCCATATTTCTTTTTGTTTCCATTTGTTTTTTTTCCGTTTACATATCATCTTATTTTTGTTTGACTAAGGGACTAACGTTTGTTTCATGTTTTGACTTTTGTTTTGTACATACATATCATTTGAGTTGTTACGTCGGTACTTGTTTCGTTGTTGTCAATAGTGTTTGTTGAAATTCCGGAACCGTGTAGAGTTTTTCATTTAGGAACGTCATTCTAAAAATAAAATGAACCAAAAATCCTAATAAAAAGAAAGAAGCGTTGTGAATAAAAGTCATGTTTATAGAGAAAAGAAAAGGTTTTATTTATACATGTATGTAAAAGGAAAATGTGTATAGAAGGTTTTTGTGTGTAAATGATGCGTGGAAAGAAATTCTTGTGTGTGTGAGCAACGAGTGTATATGAAGAAACTTTTGTGTGAACTATAAGTGTGTGTTGGGAAAAATGAAAAATCTTTGAATATAAATAAGGTTTGTATATAGGTCGTGTGACGTAAAGAGAAGGGCTCCGATGCGTGTACAGAAAATGTTTGTCATGTATAAAAATATAGATGTACAAAGGAAGGTTTTCCTCATAAAGGACCACAGGTGTATAATTTTAGTGAATATATATAAAAATAAAACAAAAAGTGAAGAGAAAGAAAGACCGCGAAGGTCGACATGTTATAGTTAAGAAGTATAAATCATTCGTAAAGAGCAAACGTATCTTCTGGAAACAAGGGACTGATGCTAAGAGTTTATTTTCCGGAATAAACCGAGATAAGAATGGATGAATTCATTGAATAGATAAAAGAACATAATTGGGAAACGTTGGGTCTGTTTGTGTAAATTCCCAACCGTAGTATCACAATGCCATAAACAGGATGCTTGAGTGCCCACCTGGCTGTAGCCATGACTAATTTTGCACGTTGTTTTCAAATCATCATTGTCACGCGTGCCTTATGGAGTGATAGGGGAGTTCGGCTCGAGACCGACACCTTGACACCCAAATTTGTTTCGCCCCAGATATCAAGATTGGGTTCCCACGATAAAAGACCCCATTGAAACACAACCTTATACCTTTTTGAACCTTGGCCTGTAAAAAAGGAATCCTCATTCTTTCCCCTGAAGCAAAGGACAGCGGAATCTCCTCAAGGGAGAGCAAATAGAATGCTAAACCCGATTTCCCAAAGAAAGGGATGGGGGAAGGAAAAGTGAAAAGAAAGAAAAGGAGGAAATGAAAAGGAAAAAAAGGAGAAGAAAAATGAAAATAAAGAAAAGAACAGAAGAAAGGAAGGAAGGATTCCCGATCAAAGATCGAAATGAAGTGAAAAGGGAAAAGAAGCAATTCTCGATCCATGAAGGAAAGAGGGCAAAAATTCTTCAAGCCAGATTGCCACTCGAAATCATTTTTCGACTGGCAATATCCCACCCCACGTGAACAAAGAGGAAAAGACCGAAACACCCAGCTTCCTCTCCAAAAACACCAGCCTCGAGAAAATCCTATTGGTCCGTGATCGTACGTTTGATCTTTGATTCGATAGGAAAACGTGTGCAAAATAGAGTCATGGTGCAGTTATGGTTTGGGAATAGGATAAAACACTTGCCTTGGGAGTTTTATACACTTTGAGTGATTTATTTTCAGCTTAGCCCGATGTTTCCCCTGCATGTTCATTTAAAAGCTAAAAGTTGACATCCTACCCTTCATTCTCGATTACAAGGAAGATTACCCTTAGCAAAAGTATATTGTTTCTCTAAGATATGGTGCTCTCGAGAATGATTTATTTTTCTTTGCAAAAAGCATGTTTGCTTTGTAGGTGGAAAGACCCGGTGGATCATTCGGTCCTACCGACCAACCCTTTTTCGGAGCCCAATGAAACTTATTGCCTAGGGCTGTTCATGTGTCCTCCACTTTCGAGTTTGGAGTTGTGTTTCATGATTGCCTAAGTGCGGACCCTCAAGGCAATCCTCCATTCTCACCCTTTTTCGGAGCCTCATGAACGTTATTGCCTAGGGCTGTTCATGTGTCCTCCACTTTCGAGTTTGAAGCTGTGTTTCATGATTGCCTAAGTGCGGACCCTCAAGGAAATCCTCCATTCTCACCCTTTTTCGGAGCCCCATGAATGTTATTGCCTAGGGCTATTCATGTGTCCTCCACTTTCGTGTTTGGAGCTGTGTTTCATGAATGTCTAAGTGCGGACCCTCAAGGCAATCCTCCATTCTCACCCTTTTTCGGAGCCCCATGAACGTTATTGCCTAGCGCTGTTCATGTGTCCTCCACTTTCGAGTTTGGAGCTGTGTTTCATGATTGCCTAAGTGCGGACCCTCAAGGCAATCCTCCATTCTCACCCTTTTTCGGAGCCCCATGAATGTTATTGCCTAGGGCTGTTCATGTGTCCTCCACTTTCGAGTTTGGAGCTGTGTTTCATGATTGCCTAAGTGAGGACCCTTAAGGCAATCCTCCATTCTCACCCTTTTTCGGAGCCCCATGAATGTTATTGCTTAGGGCTGTTCATGTGTCCTCCACTTTCGAGTTTGGAGCTGTGTTTCATGATTGCCTAAGTGAAGACCCTAAAGGCAATCCTCCATTCTCACCCTTTTTCGGAGCCCCATGAACGTTATTGCCTAGCGTTGTTCATGTGTCCTCCACTTTCGAGTTTGGGGTTGTGTTTCATGAATGCCTAAGTGAGGACCCTCAAGGCAATCCTCCATTCTCACCCTTTTTCGGAGCCCCATGAACGTTATTGCCTAGGGCTGTTCATGTGTCCTCCACTTTCGAGTATGGAGCTGTGTTTCATGATTGCCTAAGTGAGGACCCTCAAGGCAATCCTCCATTCTCACCCTTTTTCGGAGCCCCATGAATGTTATTGCCTAGGGCTATTCATGTGTCCTCCACTTTCGAGTTTGGACCTGTCTTTCATGATTGCCTAAGTGAGGACCCTCAAGGCAATCCTCCATTCTCACCCTTTTTCGGAGCCCCGTGAACGTTATTGCCTAGGGCTGTTCATGTGTCCTCCACTTTCGACTTTGGAGCTGTGTTTCATGATAGCCTAAGTGCGGACCCTCAAGGCAGTCCTCCATTCTCACCCTTTTTCGGATTCCCATGAATGTTAATTCCAGGCGCTGTTCATGTGTCCTCCACTTTCGAGTTTGGAGCTGTGTTTCATGATTGCCTAAGTGAGGACCCTCAAGGCAATCGTCCATTCTCAACCTTTTTCGGAGCCCCATGAATGTTATTGCCTAGGGTTGTTCATGTGTCCCCCACTTTCGAGTTTGGAGCTGTGTTTCATGATTGCCTAAGTGAGGACCCTCAAGGCAGTCCTCCATTCTCACCCTTTTTCGGATCCCCATGAATGTTATTGCCTAGGGCTATTCATGTGTCCTCCACTTTCGAGTTTGGAGCTGTGTTTCCTGATTGCCTAAGTGAGGACCCTCAAGGCAATCCTCCATTCTCACCATTTTTAGGAGCCCCATGAATGTTATTGCCTAGGGCTGTTCATGTGTCCTCCACTTTCGAGTATGAAGCTGTGTTTCATGATTGCCTAAGTGAAGACCTTCAAGGCAATCCTCCATTCTCACCCTTTTTCGGAGCCCCATGAACGTTATTGCCTAGCGTTGTTCATGTGTCCTCCACTTTCGAGTTTGGGGCTGTGTTTCATGATTGCCTAAGTGACGACCCTCAAGGCAATCGTCCATTCTCAACCTTTTTCGGAGCCCCATGAATGTTATTGCCTAGGGTTGTTCATGTGTCCTCCACTTTCGAGTTTGGAGCTGTGTTTCCTGATTGCCTAAGTGAGGACCCTCAAGGCAATCCTCCATTCTCACCCTTTTTCGGAGCCTCATGAACGTTATTGCCTAGGGCTGTTCATGTGTCCTCCACTTTCGAGTTTGGAGCTGTGTTTCATGATTGCCTAAGTGCGGACCCTCAAGGAAATCCTCCATTCTCACCCTTTTTCGGAGCCCCATGAATGTTATTGCCTAGGGTTGTTCATGTGTCCTCCACTTTCGTGTTTGGAGCTGTGTTTCATGAATGTCTAAGTGCGGACCCTCAAGGCAATCCTCCATTCTAACCCTTTTTCGGAGCCCCATGAACGTTATTGCCTAGCGCTATTCATGTGTCCTCCACTTTCGAGTTTGGACCTGTCTTTCATGATTGCCTAAGTGAGGACCCTCAAGGCAATCCCCCATTCTCACCCTTTTTCGGAGCCCCGTGAATGTTATTGCCTAGGGCTGTTCATGTGTCCTCCACTTTCGAGTTTGGAGCTGTCTTTCATGATTGACTAAGTGAGGACTCTCAAGGCAATCCTCCATTCTCACCATGTTTCGGAGCCCCATGAATGTTATTGCCTAGGGCTGTTCATGTGTCCTCCACTTTCGAGTTTGGAGCTGTGTTTCATGATTGCCTAAGTGCGGACCCTAAAGGCAATCCTCCATTCTCACCCTTTTTCGGAGCCCCATGAACGTTATTGCCTAGCGTTGTTCATGTGTCCTCCACTTTCGAGTTTGGGGTTGTGTTTCATGAATGCCTAAGTGAGGACCCTCAAGGCAATCCTCCATTCTCACCCTTTTTCGGAGCCCCATGAACGTTATTGCCTAGGGCTTTTCATGTGTCCTCCACTTTCGAGTATGGAGCTGTCTTTCATGATTGCCTAAGTGAGGACCCTCAAGGCAATCCTCCATTCTCACCCTTTTTCGGAGCCCCGTGAACGTTATTGCCTAGGGCTGTTCATGTGTCCTCCACTTTCGAGTTTGGAGCTGTGTTTCATGATTGCCTAAGTGCGGACCCTCAAGGCAGTCCTCCATTCTCACCCTTTTTCGGATTCCCATGAATGTTAATTCCAGGCGCTGTTCATGTGTCCTCCACTTTCGAGTTTGGAGCTATGTTTCATGATTGCCTAAGTGAGGACCCTCAAGGCAATCGTCCATTCTCAACCTTTTTCGGAGCCCCATGAATGTTATTGCCTAGGGTTGTTCATGTGTCCCCCACTTTCGAGTTTGGAGCTGTGTTTCATGATTGCCTAAGTGAGGACCCTCAAGGCAATCCTCCATTCTCACCCTTTTTCGGAGCCCCATGAATGTTATTGCCTAGGGCTATTCATGTGTCCTCCACTTTCGAGTTTGGAGCTGTGTTTCCTGATTGCCTAAGTGAGGACCCTCAAGGCAATCCTCCATTCTCACCATTTTTAGGAGCCCCATGAATGTTATTGCCTAGGGCTGTTCATGTGTCCTCCACTTTCGAGTATGAAGCTGTGTTTCATGATTGCCTAAGTGAAGACCTTCAAGGCAATCCTCCATTCTCACCCTTTTTCGGAGCCCCATGAACGTTATTGCCTAGCGTTGTTCATGTGTCCTCCACTTTCGAGTTTGGGGCTGTGTTTCATGATTGCCTAAGTGAGGACCCTCAAGGCAATCGTCCATTCTCAACCTTTTTCGGAGCCCCATGAATGTTATTGCCTAGGGTTGTTCATGTGTCCTCCACTTTCGAGTTTGGAGCTGTGTTTCCTGATTGCCTAAGTGAGGACCCTCAAGGCAATCCTCCATTCTCACCCTTTTTCGAAGCCTCATGAATGTTATTCCCTAGGGCTGTTCATGTGTCCTTCACTTACGAGTTTGGAGCTGTGTTTCATGATTGCCTAAGTGAGGACCTCAAGGCAATCGTCCATTCTCAACCTTTTTCGGAGCCCCATGAATGTTATTGCCTAGGGTTGTTCATGTGTCCTCCACTTTCGAGTTTGGAGCTGTGTTTCCTGATTGCCTAAGTGAGGACCCTCAAGGCAATCCTCCATTCTCACCCTTTTTCGGAGCCCCATGAATGTTATTGCCTAGGGCTATTCATGTGTCCTCCACTTTCGAGTTTGGACCTGTCTTTCATGATTGCCTAAGTGAGGACCCTCAAGGCAATCCCCCATTCTCACCCTTTTTCGGAGCCCCGTGAATGTTATTGCCTAGGGCTGTTCATGTGTCCTCCACTTTCGAGTTTGGAGCTGTCTTTCATGATTACCTAAGTGAGGACTCTCAAGGCAATCCTCCATTCTCACCATTTTTCGGAGCCCCATGAATGTTATTGCCTAGGGCTGTTCATGTGTCCTCCACTTTCGAGTTTGGAGCTGTGTTTCATGATTGCCTAAGTGCGGACCCTCAAGGCAGTCCTCCATTCTCACCCTTTTTCGGATTCCCATGAATGTTAATTCCAGGCGCTGTTCATGTGTCCTCCACTTTCGAGTTTGGAGCTGTGTTTCATGATTGCCTAAGTGAGGACCCTCATGGCAATCCTCCATTCTCACCCTTTTTCGGAGCCGCATAAATGTTATTGCCTAGGGCTATTCATGTGTCCTTCACTTTCGAGTTTGGAGCTGTGTTTCATGATTACCTAAGTGAGGACCCTCAAGGCAATCGTCCATTCTCTACCTTTTTCGGAGCCCCATGAATGTTATTGCCTAGGGATGTTCATGTGTCCTCCACTTTCGAGTTTGGAGCTGTGTTTCCTGATTGCCTAAGTGAGGACCCTCAAGGCAATCCTCCATTCTCACCCTTTTTCGGAGCCTCATGAATGTTATTGCCTAGGGCTGTTCATGTTTCCTCCACATTCGAGTTTGGAGCTGTTTCATGATTGCCTAAGTGCGGACCCTCAAGGAAATCCTCCCTTCTCACCCTTTTTCGGAACCCCATGAATGTTAATTCCTAGCGCTCTTCATGTGTCCTCGACTTTCGAGTTTGGAGTGATGTTTCCTGATTGCCTAAGTGAGGACCCTCAAGGCAATCCTCCATTCTCCCCCTTTTTCGGAGCCTCATGAATGTTATTGCCTAGGGTTGTTCATGTGACCTCCACTTTCGAGTTTGGAGTTGTGTTTCATGATTGCCTAAGTGCGGACCCTCAAGGAAATCCTCCATTCTCACCCTTTTTCGAAGCCCCATGAATGTTATTGCCTAGGGCTGTTCATGTGTCCTCCACTTTCGAGTTTGGAGCTGTCTTTCATGATTGCCTAAGTGAGGACCCTCAAGGCAATCCTCCATTCTCACCCTTTTTCGGAGCCCCGTGAACGTTATTGCCTAGGGCTGTTCATGTGTCCTCCACTTTCGAGTTTGGAGTTGTCCTTCATGATTGCCTAAGTGAGGACTCTCAAGGCAATCCTCCATTCTCACCATTTTTCGGAGCCCCATGAATGTTATTGCCTAGGGCTGTTCATGTGTCCTCCACTTTCGAGTTTGGAGCTGTGTTTCATGATTGCCTAAGTGCGGACCCTCAAGGCAGTCCTCCATTCTCACCCTTTTTCGGATTCCCATGAATGTTAATTCCAGGCGCTGTTCATGTGTCCTCCACTTTCGAGTTTGGAGCTGTGTTTCATGATTGCCTAAGTGAGGACCCTCAAGGCAATCCTCCATTCTCACCCTTTTTCGGAGCCTCATGAATGTTATTGCCTAGGGCTGTTCATGTGTCCTTTACTTTCGAGTTTGGAGCTGTGTTTCATGATTGCCTAAGTGAGGACCCTCAAGGCAATCCTCCATTCTCACCCTTTTTCGGAGCCCCATGAATGTTATTGCCTAGGGCTATTCATGTGTCCTCCACTTTCGAGTTTGGACCTGTCTTTCATGATTGCCTAAGTGAGGACCCTCAAGGCAATCCCCCATTCTCACCCTTTTTCGGAGCCCCGTGAATGTTATTGCCTAGGGCTGTTCATGTGTCCTCCACTTTCGAGTTTGGAGCTGTCTTTCATGATTACCTAAGTGAGGACTCTCAAGGCAATCCTCCATTCTCACCATTTTTCGGAGCCCCATGAATGTTATTGCCTAGGGCTGTTCATGTGTCCTCCACTTTCGAGTTTGGAGCTGTGTTTCATGATTGCCTAAGTGCGGACCCTCAAGGCAGTCCTCCATTCTCACCCTTTTTCGGATTCCCATGAATGTTAATTCCAGGCGCTGTTCATGTGTCCTCCACTTTCGAGTTTGGAGCTGTGTTTCATGATTGCCTAAGTGAGGACCCTCATGGCAATCCTCCATTCTCACCCTTTTTCGGAGCCGCATAAATGTTATTGCCTAGGGCTATTCATGTGTCCTTCACTTTCGAGTTTGGAGCTGTGTTTCATGATTACCTAAGTGAGGACCCTCAAGGCAATCGTCCATTCTCTACCTTTTTCGGAGCCCCATGAATGTTATTGCCTAGGGATGTTCATGTGTCCTCCACTTTCGAGTTTGGAGCTGTGTTTCCTGATTGCCTAAGTGAGGACCCTCAAGGCAATCCTCCATTCTCACCCTTTTTCGGAGCCTCATGAATGTTATTGCCTAGGGCTGTTCATGTTTCCTCCACATTCGAGTTTGGAGCTGTTTCATGATTGCCTAAGTGCGGACCCTCAAGGAAATCCTCCCTTCTCACCCTTTTTCGGAACCCCATGAATGTTAATTCCTAGCGCTCTTCATGTGTCCTCGACTTTCGAGTTTGGAGTGATGTTTCCTGATTGCCTAAGTGAGGACCCTCAAGGCAATCCTCCATTCTCCCCCTTTTTCGGAGCCTCATGAATGTTATTGCCTAGGGTTGTTCATGTGACCTCCACTTTCGAGTTTGGAGTTGTGTTTCATGATTGCCTAAGTGCGGACCCTCAAGGAAATCCTCCATTCTCACCCTTTTTCGAAGCCCCATGAATGTTATTGCCTAGGGCTGTTCATGTGTCCTCCACTTTCGAGTTTGGAGCTGTCTTTCATGATTGCCTAAGTGAGGACCCTCAAGGCAATCCTCCATTCTCACCCTTTTTCGGAGCCCCGTGAACGTTATTGCCTAGGGCTGTTCATGTGTCCTCCACTTTCGAGTTTGGAGTTGTCCTTCATAATTGCCTAAGTGAGGACTCTCAAGGCAATCCTCCATTCTCACCATTTTTCGGAGCCCCATGAATGTTATTGCCTAGGGCTGTTCATGTGTCCTCCACTTTCGAGTTTGGAGCTGTGTTTCATGATTGCCTAAGTGCGGACCCTCAAGGCAGTCCTCCATTCTCACCCTTTTTCGGATTCCCATGAATGTTAATTCCAGGCGCTGTTCATGTGTCCTCCACTTTCGAGTTTGGAGCTGTGTTTCATGATTGCCTAAGTGAGGACCCTCAAGGCAATCCTCCATTCTCACCCTTTTTCGGAGCCTCATGAATGTTATTGCCTAGGGCTGTTCATGTGTCCTTTACTTTCGAGTTTGGAGCTGTGTTTCATGATTGCCTAAGTGAGGACCCTCAAGGCAATCGTCCATTCTCAACCTTTTTCGTAGCCCCATGAATGTTATTGCCTAGGGTTGTTCATGTGTCCCCCACTTTCGTGTTTGGGGCTGTGTTTCATGATTGCCTAAGTGAGGACCCTCAAGGCAATCCTCCATTCTCACCCTTTTACGGAGCCCCATGAACGTTATTGCCTAGGGCTGTTCATGTGTCCTCCACTTTCGAGTATGGAGCTGTGTTTCATGATTGCCTAAGTGAGGACCCTCAAGGCAATCCTCCATTCTCACCGTTTTTCGGAGCCCCATGAATGTTATTGCCTAGGGCTATTCATGTGTCCTCCACTTTCGAGTTTGGAGCTGTCTTTCATGATTGCCTAAGTGAGGACCCTGAAGGCAATCCTCCATTCTCACCCTTTTTCGGATCCCCGTGAACGTTATTGCCTAGGGCTATTCATGTGTCCTCCACTTTCGAGTTTGGAGCTGTCTTTCATGATTGCCTAAGTGAGGACTCTCAAGGCAATCCTCCATTGTCACCAATTTTAGGAGCCCCATGAATGTTATTGCTTAGGGCTGTTCATGTGTCCTCACTTTCGAGTTTGGAGTTGTGTTTCATGATTGCCTAAGTGCGGACCCTCAAGGCAGTCCTCCATTCTCACCCTTTTTCGGATTCCCATGAATGTTAATTCCAGGCGCTGTTCATGTGTCCTCCACTTTCGAGTTTGGAGCTGTGTTTCATGATTGCTAAGTGAGGACCCTCAAGGCAATCCTCCATTCTCACCTTTTTCGGAGCCTCATGAATGTTATTGCCTAGGGCTGTTCATGTGTCCTCCACTTTCGAGTATGGAGCTGTGTTTCATGATTGCCTAAGTGAGGACCCTTAAGGCAATCCTCCATTCTCACCATTTTCGGAGCCCAGGAATGTTATTGCCTAGGGCTGTTCATGTGTCCTCCACTTTCGAGTTGGAGCTGTCTTTCATGATTGCCTAAGTGAGGACCCTCAAGGCAATCCTCCATTCTCACCGTTTTTCGGAGCCCGTGAATGTTATTGCCTCGGGCTGTTCATGTGTCCTCCACTTTCAAGTTTGCAATTGTGTTTCATGATTGCCTAAGTGAGGACCCTCAAGGCAATCCTCCATTCTCACCCTTTTTCGGAGCCTCATGAATGTTATTGCTAGGGCTGTTCATGTTTCTCC
>NW_021143848.1:0-39051 GCF_004193775.1 Glycine soja | reverse complement strand
TGTTTTGTTGGTTGTGGAAAGAGTAGTGCAGAATGAGTTCTGGATGTTTTCTAGTAGATCCAACGGTCAAAATGTAAGCTTATGTACTAGAGACTTCCAGTAAACTTTTGGAGTCGATCCAACGGTTAACGAATTGGAACGAAGGAATTGTTACTGGGGTCTTTAAGTGAGAAAAGCTGTGATTTTGGTTGGTGTTTTGGGCAGAGTTTTTTGCCTTTGCCCTGTTTTCTTGGCTGTGATGGTTTGTGTTGTTTGAATGTTGAGTTACTTGGATGTTGGGGAAGCTTGGGAGGATTGATGGGGACCCGGTGTTGAGAGAAACGAGGATATGGGCCTACGTGGGAGTACGTGAGCTTAGTTGGAGGTGGGCAACAGGGGATGGTGGGTTTATGCGCGATTTGTGGATGTGGAAAACTTGTTGTGCACCATCGCCCAACTGCCACCTAGTACCACATGTGATGGGTGCCCCATAATCCTACAAGCTTGAGATGAGGAAGTGTAGAAGGGTGAAACTTCCTGCTTTTATTCGTTGACCACAGAGTGGTACCTGGAGATATGTCGCGGGGGTCAGGAGACCTTGGGGACATCAGGTGGGGTGCTATTGCCCAAAACCAAGCTTGACCAATCCCGACCCAACCCGGGCATAGTCGGTCAGTGAGAACCTATGATGTACCTAAACAGGCGAGCTCCTGGCAGTCAACAGATAAAAGGAACAAAGACCACAAAGCAAGGAGGCTTGTGGTGGCTGACCAGCTGTGAATCTTGTGTGATATATGGGTTATGGCCTCTGGTAATCGATTACCAAGGGTGGGTAATCGATTATAAGGCTTAAAAATGAAGACAGGAGGCTAAGATGGTCTCTAGTAATCGATTACCAACGGGGTGTAATCGATTACCAGGCTTGAAAACGAGGTCAGGAAGCCATGAGGGCTTCTGGTAATCGATTACCAAGGGGGTGTAATCGATTACCAGGCTTAGAAATGAAGGCAGCAGGTTGTGGAGGCCTCTGTTAATCGATTACCAGTCTGTGTAATCGATTACACAGAGGAATGGGTCACTGGTAATCGATTACCAGGTATGTGTAATCGATTACACAGTGCCTTTTTCAGGTTTTCATGTCCTGAAGCTGTGTGATTCAAGTTTGGCCTCTGGTAATCGATTACCAAGGCTGTGTAATTGATTACCAGGGATGAAAAGCCTTGAGATACCCCTTTTTACTTGCATGTAGTGGTTATGAGACGCATTATTCGGCGGCATAGTTAGATTCTCGTGAAAGAGTCTACCCCTTTCTTTTCTTTCTTGTAGATCGTGATGGCGGCGCAGCTAATCCATGATCGAGTAGAGATGGAGTGCCTAGAGGGAGCTTGGGAGACCCTCGAAGGCAACACGAGGTGCCAATTTCGGGGCACGATCCGATTTATGGCTACTTCTTTGGTGCATCCAGATGAACCGGTGCGTACGCTTCAGCGCACTGTAGAGTGGATACTACCCACGCCTACACCATACCGTCTAGTGGAGCCGGTCCAAGTGATCGAGGTGACGTCATCCGAGGAAGACCCGGAGGAGGATCCCGAGGAGCTACCTCCTGAGCCTGCTGTGGATGCTCTTGACTTTCTAGAGGGTGATGAGGACCCACTTCCTGAGGTTGATTCTCCCGAGGGAGTCATGTCGGCATCTGAGGCAGACTCTACGGAGGATAGTGGCCCGGGGGAGATGGCGATCAGCGGAGACTCTTCATCCTAGTGGACAGCTCTTCGGACTAGTTTATATACTTTTTGAGGGCGGGTGTATCTAGGCTGACTGTTAGGTTTACTCTTTGTTTTTGTATGGGTAGACCTGATGTATAGCCAGCACTATGGACACCTTTGCTCTGGATGACACTATGTATTTTGTAAAACTCCCATATTTTGGACAGCTTTTAAATGATGAATGTATTTATGATCAATCTTGTTATTTGAAAAGAAAGCATTAGCAACTTTATTGTAAAAGAGTTTATCGACCGTATTTTATTCTTTTATTTTCACGAGACAACCTAAAGTAATGGCTGGTACATTCTTCCTTTGAAACAGCAAAATAGTTTAGAGATTATGAACGGTAAGAAAGAAATGACTCCGAATAGAGTTGTGAACTGGCCATTCAGAACTCTATAGTGAGGATTTTCCTTCTAAACCTAGTTATGGTGAAAAGGGAAAGAGATGAAAAAGAAAAGGAAGAAAAAAAAAAATTTACCATGGTTTTTGTTATTTAATTCATTACCATTAAACCAGTCATTAATTTAGGGACGCCACTGAAATTCTGATACCGGGGACAGATGTCGTACAGGATGTCACGACATCACGCTTCAGAACATGCAGATTGTATTTGACAGTGTGCACAGTTTAAGCAAGTAAATAACACAAGAGAATTGTTAACCCAGTTCGGTGCAACCTCACCTACATCTGGGGGCTACCAAGCCAGGGAGGAAATCCACTAAAATAGTGTTAGTTCAAGGTCTAACAGCCACTGTTTACAACCTTCTCACCTAACCACTACCCGTGCGATCTCTACCTAAGAGCCACTCTTAGATATGAGAAACCCCGCTCACTCCCTCTCAACCACACTCCCGTGTTTACAAATAAATCAAAGACACACCAGAGATCAACTCTGAACAAAAGGGATCAACCCTACACACTAGAGATCAACTCTACACACTAGAGATCAACTCTACACACACAGGTCCAACACTTGATGTTAGGGTACCATCAAGGTGGCTCACAAAAGACTCAAGTCCCAAAACTCACAAAGTAACTCTTCAATCCCGGACTTGGTAGAAAACTCGTGCAGCCTCCATGTTTATATAGCAATGTGCGTTTCTAGGCTGCAACGGCTTGTGCTGGAGGAGATCTATCATTCTTCCTGAAAATCTGCAGTTAAAGAACTAAAAGATACAGTTTGATCTTTTAGTTTTTATCTTTAATCTTTAATCCCTGAACGAACTCTTCTACTTTGAAATTCGAACTTTAATTATCTTTTAATTCGTTCCTAAAGATAGATCATCTAATCTCTTGCTAACTGCACAATAATCTGTTAAAGATATAACAGATTTATGTGTCCAGTATTTTCGGGCAAGATGTCAGGACATCGTATCCGACATCGTGGATCCTGCAGCTTCAATGCTTCATTTGACATTTTATCTTGACTTATGCATTGTGCAGCAACTCCAGTATTTTCGGGCAGGATGTCAGGACATTGTATCCGACATCGTGGATCCTGCAACTTCAATTCTTCATTTGACATTTTATCTTGCCTTGTGCATTGTGCAGCCCGATCTTATTCCTTGACATAACGTTGGACATCATGTGCAGCAACTCCAGCTTTCCTTCATTGTCTAAGTGCTTATGTTTTAACAAAATCTTAGCCAATCTTTTAAAACTCCGTAGAGCTAAGCACTAACAATCTCCCCCTTTGGCAAATTTTGTCTAAAACATACTTAGACACTTCCTGAGCAGGTACGAGCAGTTATGCAAGTGGGATCAGCAACTTTCATTATCAGAGTAATCAAGCACAGCGGAAATTCTTCAAGTTGCAAATCTACAAGTCTTCTCCAGGATGTCAAGACATCTCACGTGACATCAGCTTTCTGCTTCTGCTCCCCCTGTCTTCATGCTTACTGCAGCATCTTCTATCAGCTACTAGTCTTTTCCAGGATGTCAAGACATCTCATGTGACATCCGCTTTCTGCTCCCCCTGTCTTCATGCTCTTACTGCAGCATCTTCTATCAGCTTCTAGTAGCTTACATCAGTCATCCTCAGCAGCAGCAGTCTCCCCCTCAAGATCATATTCATACAACTCCCCCTCAAAATCATGAATCATGCATACATCGTATCCTACTGCCATACATCGTATCAATCATGCATAATACTACTATTGCATACATAGTGTCCTACTACTCAAAATCATGCATAATAGCAAGCATAATACTATTACTCCCCCTTTTTAGACAGAATTTGACAAGAGTAGAATGCATGAACTTAAGGTGCAAATATTACAGACCAATAGTAATCAATTGTTCAAAGGGACATGCCCCTATAGCTAGTAAAAAGCAAAAAAAATATAAAGGTCTGATGATCATGGGGTGGCTTCAGAATCATCATCATCGGATTCTGTATCCTCTGCTGCATCTTCCTCATCGGCTTCTTCTTCTTCTTCCTCAGCTTCTTCTTCTTCTTGCTCAGCTGCTTCTTCTTCCTCAGCTGCTTCACCATCATCAATGCCACTTTCTGAGAGCCTTTTGATCAGCCGTTCTAGCTCCATCTTCTTCTCTGTGGTGGCTTTGATGGTTGCTTCCAGCACCTTGCATGTGTCCTTGAGTTCAGCAATCAAGGCATCCTTGGACACAGCACCTGAAGCAGCAGCTTTCCCTGATGTCGAGACAATGTCTGGGACATGTGTCCCTTCAAACAGTTTGTAATGCAGGGATAGAGGAGATTCTCTTTTCATCACAGAGTCAGTGTAGTTTAACATATTGAGATGCTGACTCAACATAATGCCACACAATACAGTAGGGAAGGCAATGGGTAATTTGACAGCAAAAGATTCTGAATGCTTAACAGTTTGATCAAAAATATAGTTTCCAAAATTAAATTTGGACTTGGTTCCAACAGCATACAGAAATTTACCCAAACCTGTGGCAACAGTGGAAGTATGATTGGTGGGTACCCAGTTTGCAGCGCCAATCCTATGCAGAATTGCATACTTCACACTCAGCTTCCCTGCAGAAAGCTTCCCTTTCTTTGGCCAATGCTGGACTCGTTTGGCAGTGATTTCCTTGGCAATCTGATGCTCAGAAACATCAATATCCACCATTCCTTCAGTAGGTCTGCCCAGGTACTTGTTGATCACAGCAGGGGAGAATCTAATACACTTTCCTCTGACAAACACCTTTTGACACTCATTACTCTTTCTGTTTGTTATGTCAGAGGGAATGTTGACAATAAATTCCCTGACTAGACTTTCATAGCAATCTCCCAACTTGGTGACAGTCTTCAGCAGTCCAGCAGCCTTGATGAGTTCCATGATCTCCTTGCAATCCAAGGCAGCTCTTCCCAGTTCTCTTTCCAAGGCAAGTCTCCGTTGATACACGAATTTCCACCTTTCAGCATTGCCAATGGAGTGGAATGAGATGTTGTCCAATGGTGCATCAGGGACATTTTCAGGCACCTTTTTCCCAGATTTCTTGGCCCTCTTTGATGTCGAGACATCTAGTTCGACATCATCATCAGAGTCAGATGAGGAAATTTCTTTCCTCTTCTTGGAGGGGATTGCAACCTTGCTCCTTCTAGATGTGGTAGGAGTGATTGGAGTGCTCTTCTTCTGTGCCATAGTTTTGATTCGTCCAGACCTCTTGATGGGGGTTTTTCCCTTTCTGCTTTGTAGTCTTTCTGCAATGCCAGGTGCCAACTTGTTGGCAATGGGTTCCTCATCAGATTCTACCTCTTCAAGGTCAATGAGGTCACCTGGAGCAGGTTCTGGTGCCCTTGGTGCAGGGGTCTCCTCTGTGGCTTGATCATCTTCCTCTGTTGATCTCTCTTTGCTGGGGGAAGAGAGTACTTCAGCATTTGGAGCGGAAGATGTTGGAACATCTTTATCAACATCAGGCACAGAAACATTCGGGGTGGAAGATGTTGGAACATCTTTCTCAGCTTCAGGAACAGAGGCGTCTTTCAAAATGCTACTCACAATACTGCGGATTTTCTTGTCCATCTCCGTGTCTACATCCCTAGGACTTGTTGCAAGGCTAGGGTTTTCAGCAATCTTCACTCCCTGTTGTCTTCTGGGAACCAGTTTTTCAGGAACAGGGGCTTGACCAGGAATTATTTGTATGGGTTGGATGTTGAATTCAGGTTGTCCCTGGTGCGGAGATGATGGTACAGAGGGTGAACCAGGAGCTGAAGTTTCTTTTGGTGAGGTAGCCATGGAAAAGCAGAGCGTTTGGAATGATTTCGTAAATTTCTGAGAGCTATTGGGAAATGCTGATGAAAACACGAATGCCACGAAAATATAAATTTGAATGAAGAATGTAGAGGGGCGTGTGAAGCAACGGTCGAATTTGCTTTGGTTCAGTAGTGAACGTGCTATTAATGTTAAGTGATTCGTTTGGGCACGTTCAGATATCAGTAGCTGCTATAATTCCTCTAGCAGACAAATGCCCAGCTTGCCCCTCAGTTTTTCAAACTGATTTGCATCCAATGCCTTTGTGAAAATATCTGTTATTTGTTCCTCAGTGTCAACATGCTCCAGTGTGATAACTTTATCATCAACAAGCTCTCTGATATAGTGATGTCTAATGTCAATGTGCTTGGTTCTGCTGTGTTGCACAGGATTTTTAGAAATATTAATAGCACTCAAGTTGTCACAGTATAATGTCATGACATCTTGTTCGACATTGTACTCCTTGAGCATCTGCTTCATCCAAACTAGTTGTGAACAGCTGCTTCCTGCTGCAATATACTCGGCTTCTGCAGTAGATAGGGACACACAGTTCTGCTTCTTGCTGAACCATGAAATAAGATTGTTGCCCAGATAGAAGCATCCACCAGAAGTGCTTTTTCTGTCATCTGCACTTCCAGCCCAATCAGCATCACAATACCCAACCAGCATTGAATCTGAACAATGACAGTACATAATCCCATAGTCACTGGTGCCATTTACATATTTCAGAATTCTCTTTACTTGAGTCAAGTGACTTATCTTAGGATTGGCTTGATATCTTGCACAAACACCTACTGCATAGGTGATGTCGGGTCTGCTAGCTGTTAAATATAGTAAGCTCCCAATCATGCTTCTGTACAGACTTTGATCAACACTGGTGCCAGCTTCATCTTTTGACAGCTTCAGGTGAGTAGGTGCAGGTGTTCTTTTATGGCTGGCATTCTCCATTCCAAACTTCTTGACAATGTTCTTTGCATACTTGCTTTGTGAGAGGAATATGGAGTCTTCCATCTGCTTCACTTGGAGTCCCAGAAAATAAGTCAGCTCTCCAACAAGACTCATCTCAAATTCAGATTGCATCTGTTGGACAAAATGTCGAAGCATCTCATTCGACATCCCTCCAAACACAATGTCATCAACATATATCTGTGCTATCATCAAATTTTCAGCATCTTGTTTGACAAAGAGAGTCTTGTCAATTCCTCCCTTCCTATATCCTTGCTGAGTAAGGAACTCTGTTAGCCTTTCATACCAAGCTCTTGGAGCTTGCTTCAATCCATAGAGAGCCTTCTTGAGCCTGTATACATGATCTGGATGAGTTGGATCTACAAATCCCTTTGGCTGCTCCACATAGACTTCTTCATTCAGGTATCCATTCAGAAATGCACTCTTCACATCCATCTGGTACAACTTGAATTTGAGGATGCAAGCTACACCAAGTAACAATCTGATGGACTCAAGTCTAGCAACTGGGGCAAACGTTTCATCAAAGTCTACACCTTCAATCTGAGTGTAGCCTTGAGCAACAAGTCTGGCCTTGTTTCTGGTTGTAACACCTTCTTCATTGGTTTTGTTCTTGAAGATCCACTTGGTGCCAATCACATTAGTTCCCTCGGGTCTCGGAATTAGCTCCCAGACTTCATTCCTTTTGAATTGCTCCAATTCTTCTTGCATAGCATTGATCCAGAACTCATCAGCCAGTGCCTCTTTTACATTCTTGGGCTCAATTTTGGAGACAAAACATGAGTTGGAGACAATCTCAATCTCCCTTGATCTTGTAGTGACTCCTCTGTTTGGATCTCCTATAATCAGCTCCTTGGGGTGCATCTTCTGGATTCTAATGGAGGGTCCCTTGTCGGGTTGGTTGATGTTTGATTCATCTGTAGCAGAATCAGAGTTTTCTGCATTTTCTGCACTTTTAGCTGTATCTGCTACATTGTCTCCCGATGTTCTGACATCTTCTTCGACATCCTTCTTTCTTGCTGGAGTTAGATCATCAACAACCACATTGATGGATTCCATCACAGTTCTGGTTCTGGAATTGAATACTCTATATGCTCTGCTGTTTGTAGAGTATCCCAGGAATATTCCTGCATCACTCTTGGGATCCATCTTTCTCCTTTGCTCTCTATCTGCCAAAATGTAACATGGACTTCCAAAGATGTGGAAGTGCTTGACAATTGGCTTCCTCCCTTTCCAGATTTCATACAGTGTGGTTGGAGTCCCTCTTCTCAGTGTGACTCTGTTGTGGATGTAGCATGCTGTGTTCATGGCTTCAGCCCAGAGATTATAGGGAAGTTCTTTGGCATGGAGCATGACCCTAGCAGCTTCTTGCAAAGTCCTGTTTTTCCTTTCAACTATGCCATTTTGCTGTGGTGTAATGGCTGCAGAGAACTCATGAGTGATGCCTTCAGATGTGCAGTATTCAGTAAACTTGCTGTTTTCAAACTCTCTGCCATGGTCACTCCTGATTCTCTTGATCACACAGTCTTTCTCTCTTTGAAGTCTTAGACTCAACTCCTTAAATACTTCACAGGTGTCTGATTTCTCTCTGATAAAGTTGACCCAGGTAAATCTGGAGAAATCATCCACAACAACATAGGCATACCTCTTTCCTCCAAGGCTTTCAACTTGCATAGGCCCCATCAGGTCCATGTGAAGTAGTTCCAGCACCCTGGAAGTGGTCTGATGTTGAAGCTTCTGGTGGGACATCTTGACTTGCTTTCCAATCTGACATTCACCACAGATTCTGCCTTCTTCTATTTTCAGATTGGGAATGCCTCTAACAGCACCTTTGTCAATGATTTTCTTCATGCCTCTTAAGTGCAGATGTCCAAATCTTTGATGCCATATTCTGACTTCATCTTCTTTGGAGGGTAGACATGTGGAGGAGTAACTGGTTTCTTGAGGTGTCCATAGGTAGCAGTTCTCCTTTGATCTGCTGCCCTTCATTAGAACTTCACTCTTCTCATTTGTCACCAAGCATTCTGACTTTGTGAAGTTTACATTGAATCCTTCATCACACAGCTGACTGATGCTGATCAAGTTTGCAGTCAGTCCCTTCACCAGCAGTACTTTGTCCAGACTAGGAAGTCCATCATGGACTAGCTTTCCCATTCCAGTGATCTTTCCTTTAGAACCATCTCCAAATGTCACATAGCTAGTGGAGCAAGGTTCAATGTTCACCAGGAATTCTTTGACTCCTGTCATGTGTCTGGAACAACCGCTATCTAGGTACCAATCTTCCTTAGCTGATGCTCTAAGTGAAGTATGAACAACAAGACTAACAGTCTTGTGTTTTGGAACCCACATCATCTTCCTTCCGCTGTTGCTGCTTTGAGTTCCATGATGTGGATGGCCATGTAGATGATAGCAAAAGGGCTTTATGTGACCATACTTGCCACAGTAGTGACACCTCCAATTCTTTCTTTTGCTCCTTTTCTGCTGCGTTCCATGATGTCGAGACCGATGTTGTGACATCGTGGCTCCAGTGCTGTTTTTGGCAGGAACAAATTCTGTCATGGTTGTTCTGCCAGCAGACTTAGGATTAAATCCAAGTCCTCTCTGGTTTCCAACATTCTTTCCAAGCTGTAGCACCTCTTCAAGCGTATCTGACCCTTTATTTAGCATCTTTATTGATTTTGTCATGTTTTCCAGTTTAGAGTTCAGAAAACCAACTTCTCCTTTAAGCTCAGAGATCTCCTCTTCATGTGCCCCCTTTTCAGCCTCCAGATTTGCAATGACCTTCTTCAGTTGTGCTTCCTGCTGAAGAATCTTCTCACTTTTGATGCATAGTTCTCTATAGGATATAGCAAGCTCATCAAAAGTGATTTCACTATCTGTATCACTTGAATCTTCAGTAGAGTCAAATCTCCCAGTGAGTGCATTCACATCTCTGTCAGAATCACTTTCTTGTTCACTCTCTGTATCATCAGACCGACTTACAGAAAGTCCTTTTCTCTGCTTCTTGAGATGAGTGGGACATTCAGCTTTGATGTGTCCAAAGCCTTCACACCCACGGCATTGAATTCCTTTGCTGTGACTGGGCTTTTCATCTGACCTTTTCTGGTTTTCACTACCTTTCCTGATGTCGAAAGGGATGTTCTGGACATGTGGTTTCTGCCTCCTGTCCATTCTGTTCATCACTTTGTTGAACTGTTTTCCAAGGAGCACAACTGCGTTAGTCAGACCTTCATCAGTGTCCAGGTCATACTCATCTTCTTCTCCTTCATCATTGGACACGAAAGCCAGATTCTTGCTCTTCTTTTCAGCCCTATCCGAGAGTCCTAGCTCAAAGGTTTGAAGGGAACCAATGAGTTCATCTACTCTCATGTTGCAAATGTCTTGGGCCTCCTCTATTGCAGTGACTTTCATGTCAAATCTCTTAGGCAAGGATCTGAGGATCTTTCTCACCAGCTTTTCATCTGTCATTCTCTCTCCCAAGGCAGTGCAAGCATTGGCAATTTCAAGAATGTTCATGTGGAAGTCATGAATACATTCTTCCTCCTTCATCTTCAGATTTTCGAATTTTGTAGCCAAGAGTTGCAATCTGGACATCTTCACTTTGGAGGTTCCTTCATGAGTGGTTTTCAGGATCTCCCATGCATCTTTGGCCACTGTGCAAGTGTTGATCAGTCTGAAGATATTCTTGTCAACTCCATTGAATAGAGCATTCAAAGCTTTGGAGTTTCCAAGTGCCAATTCGTCTTCTTCTTTAGTCCAGTCTTCTTCTGGCTTCAATTCATTAGAGGGCTTTCCTTCTGTGTCCAGCATCTTGGGATGTTCCCAGCCTTTGATGACAGCTTTCCAGGTTCTGCTATCCAGTGATTTGAGGAAGGCCACCATTCTTGCTTTCCAGTATTCATAGTTGGTTCCATCAAGAATTGGTGGTCTGTTCACTGGTCCTCCTTCTTTCTCCATGTTCATCAGAATTTATCTCCCTAGATCTCACTCAGTGATTTCGAGTGCCCGCTCTGATACCAATTGAAATTCTGATACCGGGGACAGATGTCGTACAGGATGTCACGACATCACGCTTCAGAACATGCAGATTGTATTTGACAGTGTGCACAGTTTAAGCAAGTAAATAACACAAGAGAATTGTTAACCCAGTTCGGTGCAACCTCACCTACATCTGGGGGCTACCAAGCCAGGGAGGAAATCCACTAAAATAGTGTTAGTTCAAGGTCTAACAGCCACTGTTTACAACCTTCTCACCTAACCACTACCCGTGCGATCTCTACCTAAGAGCCACTCTTAGATATGAGAAACCCCGCTCACTCCCTCTCAACCACACTCCCGTGTTTACAAATAAATCAAAGACACACCAGAGATCAACTCTGAACAAAAGGGATCAACCCTACACACTAGAGATCAACTCTACACACTAGAGATCAACTCTACACACACAGGTCCAACACTTGATGTTAGGGTACCATCAAGGTGGCTTACAAAAGACTCAAGTCCCAAAACTCACAAAGTAACTCTTCAATCCCGGACTTGGTAGAAAACTCGTGCAGCCTCCATGTTTATATAGCAATGTGCGTTTCTGGGCTGCAACGGCTTGTGCTGGAGGAGATCTATCATTCTTCCTGAAAATCTGCAGTTAAAGAACTAAAAGATACAGTTTGATCTTTTAGTTTTTATCTTTAATCTTTAATCCCTGAACGAACTCTTCTACTTTGAAATTCGAACTTTAATTATCTTTTAATTCGTTCCTAAAGATAGATCATCTAATCTCTTGCTAACTGCACAATAATCTGTTAAAGATATAACAGATTTATGTGTCCAGTATTTTCGGGCAAGATGTCAGGACATCGTATCCGACATCGTGGATCCTGCAGCTTCAATGCTTCATTTGACATTTTATCTTGACTTATGCATTGTGCAGCAACTCCAGTATTTTCGGGTAGGATGTCAGGACATTGTATCCGACATCGTGGATCCTGCAACTTCAATTCTTCATTTGACATTTTATCTTGCCTTGTGCATTGTGCAGCCCGATCTTATTCCTTGACATAACGTTGGACATCATGTGCAGCAACTCCAGCTTTCCTTCATTGTCTAAGTGCTTATGTTTTAACAAAATCTTAGCCAATCTTTTAAAACACCGTAGAGCTAAGCACTAACAGCCACAATTGGTGGTATCAGAGCAAAAGTTGGATTCTAGTGAACCTGTTATGGTCTTGCTGTGTGAATGTTGTGTATCTCTGAAACTTGGAAGTAGGTTTCGGGGAGTGACGTTAAGTCACACATTGTGTGTATTTCTGCCTTCTTGTCTTGAGCATGGATGTGTGACTGATTCATAGGATTGTTGTGTGTATAAGTATGCATAAAGAGAAGGATGTTGTTATAACTGTCATAGCCTGTGTGGTACACTCTCTCTTTAGGATTTCTTGGGTGCTAATAGTTTCCCTACAGGATAGGTATGGCAGGACGTGGTAGGGATCAGAACCGTGATGTCCTCGACCGCATCACAGCTGTGCTGGAAACTCTAGTGCAGGAACGTGATGTGGAGCCGACGGAGTATCGGGGACTCATGGCTTTCCGTAAGAACCACCTGCCAAAGTTCAGTGGAGACTATGATCCGGAAGGTGCTAGGTTGTGGTTAGCTGAGACGGAGAAGATTTTCGAGGCGATGGGTTGCCTTGAGGAGCATAAGGTCCTTTATGCGACATTTATGCTCCAAGGAGAGGCCGAGAATTAGTGGAAGTTCGTGAAGCCTTCATTTGTTGCACCTGCAGGCGTGACTCCTTGGAATGCCTTCAAGGACAAATTCCTCGAGAATTACTTCCTGCGAGATCTCAGGAAGCGGAAGGCGAGGGAATTTTTGGATTTGAAGCAGGGAAACATGTCTTTTGGGCAGTACACGGCTAAGTTTAATGAGCTTCTGCAGTATTGGCCTCAATACCAAGATGCTTGGAATGAGGAAGATTTATGTGCTCAGTTTGAGAATGGACTTCGGTTGGAGATCCAACAGGCGGTTAGCTACATGCAGATCACGGATTTTAACCAGCTGGTGACAAAGTGCAGGATTTTTGAAGATAAGATGAAGAAGAGGCAAGCTAGAGGCGTTGGAGGACCTCAGAGAAACCATCCTTTTAGAGGAAATGGTAACAAGAGGATGAAGCCGTATGCTAGCAGCAAGGGGAAGCAACCTATGGCTACCTCCAACATGAGCCAGTCAAGGGGGACTGGGGTACAGTGTTTTCAGTGTGGAGGACCGCATCTTAAGAGGAATTGCCCACAGCTTCAACAGACACAAGAGAACCGTTGTTATATGTGTGGCAAGGTGGGCCATTATGCTAGAGAATGTAGGGTGACCGGGAGACCGACGGTGACTGCCAATTCCAACACCGTCAATCGTGGACCCACTAATTCCACAAGGAGCGGTAATGTTAGCAACAACAACACTAGTGGTGGAAGACCAAAAGTACCCTCTCGGGTGTTTGCTATGAGTGGTTCAGAAGCGGTTGCCTCCAACGATTTGATACGGGGTAAGTGTTTGATTGCTGATAAACTACTAGATGTACTTTATGATTCAGTTGCCACGCATTCTTTCATATCTCATGCATGTGTAGAGAGGTTAGGGTTATGTGCGACGGAGTTACCATATGATATGGTGGTGTCTACTCCGACGAGCGAGCCTGTAACCACCTCTCGAGTGTGTTTGAAGTGTCCTATAATTGTTGAGGGTCGATCTTGGGGATGGATTGGTTATCTACTAACCATATCTTCTTAGACTGTAAGGAGAAGATGCTAGTGTTTGGTGGAGATGTAGTTCCAAGTGAATCATTGAAAGGGGATGCGGCCAACGAAGGAACGGGGGATGTTCGAACTTACATGGTGTTGTTCTCTATGTATGTGGAAGAGGACGCTGAAGTTAGTAGTATACCGGTGGTGGCAGAATTTCCAGAAGTTTTTCCTGATGATATTTGTGAATTACCACCTGAGAGAGAAGTGGAATTCATTATTGACTTGGTGCCTGGGGCGAATCCAGTGTCGATTGCGCCTTATAGAATGTCTCCGGTGGAACTAGCAGAGGTGAAGGCACAAGTGCAAGATCTTTTGAGGAAACAATTTGTTCGCCCAAGTGCATCACCGTGGGGAGCGCCGGTCTTGTTGGTTAAAAAGAAGGATGGAAGTATGAGGATGTGTGTAGACTACCGGCAGTTAAACAAGGTCACTATCAAGAACAAATATCCTCTACCAAGGATAGATGATCTGATTGACCAATTGAGGGGAGCGACGGTATTTTTGAAGATCGATCTACGATCTGGATATCATCAAATCCGAGTTAAGAAGGAAGATATCCCAAAGACTGCGTTTCAGACTCGGTATGGGCACTACGAGTATTTAGTCATGCCATTTGGAGTGACTAATGCTCCTGCCATCTTCATGGACTATATGAACCGTATATTCCATGATTACTTGGATCAGTTCGTGGTTGTGTTCATTGATGATATCCTAGTGTATTCGAGGAATAAGGAGGAGCATGAGAAGCACTTGAGGATTGTGTTGCATATCCTCAGGGATAGGAAGTTGTTCGCCAAACTGTCGAAATGTGACTTTTGGTTGGAGAAAGTGCAGTTCTTGGGGCACGTGATTTCTAAGGACGGGGTTGCGGTGGATCCGAACAAGGTGGAGTCAGTTATGGAGTGGCAACAACCGACAACTCCAACGGAGGTTCGAAGCTTCTTGGGGTTGGCTGGCTATTATAGAAAGTTCATTGAGGGATTTTCTAAATTGGCATTGCCCCTAACTAAGTTGACTCGTAAGAACGAGAAGTTTGTCTGGAATGAGAAGTGTGATCAAAGTTTCCAAGAGTTGAAGAGAAGGTTGACGACAGCTCCGGTGTTAATTTTGCCCGACCCTAAGAGACCATTTGAAGTGTATTGCGATGCAAGCGGGCAAGGTTTAGGGTGTGTATTGATGCAAGAGGGAAGAGTAGTGGCTTATGCTTCACGTCAATTACATCCTCATGAAGTTAACTATCCGACCCATGACTTGGAACTAGCAGCGGTGGTCTTTGCTTTAAAGATTTGGAGGCATTATTTATACGGTACTCGTTTTGAAGTTTTCAGTGATCACAAGAGTCTCAAATACTTGTTCGATCAGAAGGAACTCAATATGAGGCAACGAAGATGGATGGAGTTCCTCAAGGATTATGATTTTGGTCTTTCCTACCACCCGGGAAAGGCTAATGTAGTAGCCGATGCGCTAAGCCGGAAATCTTTACATGTTGCTACTATGATGAGTTTGGAGCAGAGATTGATAGAGGAGTTCCGAGATTTGAATCTAGCAATCGAGGTACGACCCAAGAGCTTATTTGTGGGAGCGTTGCAGATCACCAGTGAATTCGTAGATCACATACGCAAGGCTCAAGAGGATGACCCGTTTTTGCAAGGCAAGGTGTTAGATGTAATAGGGGATAAGGATGTGGAGTTTGAGAAGGACACAACCGGGTTAATTAGATTCAAGGGGAGGATATGTGTGCCATCTTTAGATGATTTGAAAGTTAAGATCTTGGAAGAAGCGCATAAAAGTCGTCTTAGTTTCCATCCTGGAATGACTAAGATGTACCAAGATTTGAAGAGAAGTTTTTGGTGGCATGGCATGAAGAAGGATGTAGCTGAATATGTAGTGAGATGTTTGACATGTCAAAAGGCTAAGGTTGAGCACCAACGACCATCGGGAGAATTGAAGCCATTAGAAATTCCGGAATGGAAATGGGAGAGCATATCTATGGATTTTGTATCTAGTTTACCCAAGACTAGTCGTGGACATGATGCTGTGTGGGTCATAGTAGATCGACTCACCAAATCTGCTCATTTTATTCCGGTGAATATGAAGTATAGAATGGAGGAACTAGTGGAGTTGTACATCAAGGAAGTAGTAAGGTTGCATGGAATTCCTTCTAGTATTGTGTCAGACAGGGATCCGAGGTTCACTTCGCGATTTTGGACCAGTCTACATGAAGCCTTGGGGACAAAGCTGAAGCTTAGTTCAGCTTATCATCCTCAAACAGATGGTCAGACTGAACGAACTATTCAGACTCTGGAAGATCTACGTCGGGCGTGTATTATAGAGCAACAAGGTAGCTGGATGGATTGTTTGCCATTGATTGAGTTTACTTACAACAATAGCTACCAAGCCAGTATTGGTATGGCTCCTTTTGAAGCTCTATATGGACGAAAGTGCAAAACTCCTATTTGTTGGTACGATGATGGAGAAGCAGTACTTCTTGGCCCTGAAATGCTACAACAGATTAACGAACAAGTGAAGTTGATTCGAGAGAAGATAAAAGCATCTCAGGATAGGCAGAAGAGCTTTTTTGATAGAAGGAGGAAGCCACTAGATTTTCAGGAAGGAGAACATGTGTTTTTGAAGGTTTCTCCCGTAACCGGGGTCGGAAGAGCTCTCAAATCTAGAAAGTTGACGCCCAAGTATCTAGGTCCGTACCAAATTTTGAAGAAGGTGGGGCCTGTAGCTTATCATATCGCCTTAACTCCGAGTTTATCAAATTTGCATCCTGTGTTTCATGTCTCTCAACTGAGACGGTACAACCCAGATCCATCACATATACTTGCAGTGGACGAGGTACAGGTGAAGGATAACCTCACCTATAAAGCACAACCTCAGAAGGTCACTGACCGAAGAATGAAGTCGTTGATAGGAAAGGAGATCGCGTTGGTAAAGGTGCAGTGGGGAACCGATGAGGGTGATTCTACATGAGAGTTGGAGGATGGGATGAGAGAATTGTACCAAAGTTTGTTCATAGAGTAGTTAATTTCGGGGACGAAATTCCTAAAAGGGTGGGAGTATTGTAACATCCCAGAAATTCTACCCGAAATTTTGGAAAATGATGTATTTTGAATGATTATATGTATAAGTATTATCCAGTGTATATGCATATATGTTCTTGGTAGAAGTAGGAATAGTGGGGGCAAGATATGCGGGTTAGGCTAATTAAGGAAAAGAAGTCCATAACTGGGAGGTTATGGGTTAATTCTTAATTAATTAGTCTAAAAATCATTGTTTTGAGTGCGATTTAAAATTTAACGAAACCAACCTCTGAACCACGCTCGGGGTTCTATTCTGAGCGTTTTGATATATATATTGCTTACTTTCGAAAACTGGCCCCGACGGACGCAGAGAAACGCGAGGAATCGGAACCAGAGAAACGGCACGCAAACCGAGGCAGGATTTTAGCGTTTCAAATGTCAGATTTTTCTCACTTTTGTGGCTGAGTATGGGTCATAGTCTAAAGGGAAAGTGGGCCCTTTTTGCTCCACTCAAATGGAGACATGTGGCATAGTTTATAATAAAATAATAGAAAAAAAGAAGAAACCTTTTTTTAAAAAAAAAACCAAAAGCTGTTCTCTCTCCTCACTCAGCCAAAAGAAAAAAAAATTCAGAAGCCTTTTCTCTCCCTCTCTCACGTAGCTTTCTCTCTTCTTCATCCACCATTGTTGCCCAACAAAGCTTCAACCTTTGGTGCCCATTTATGCTCCAAATCGCGAAAGGAGGGCATTTTCAGAGTCGTGAAGCGCGTCTCTACGTGTGGGACTTCGAAATTTCAGGTTTGGGTGGACTTCTTTCTCCTTTGATTTTCGTGGGTATGGGGTTTTGGGAGATATGATGGGTAATCTTGCTAGGTTTCTGCTTTATGATGATTATTTGTGAAGAAGTTTGTGGAAAGCATGTTGAAATTGCCATGTTTGGATGAGTTAAACATACCCATTCTGTTTTAGGGTTTTTATGATGATGCTTGTGATGTTTATGTACTGAAATTGCTTATGGAAAACTGTTAGAGATGAAGGGTAGAGTAAACCTAGGGTTAGGAAGTGAGAATGTGGTGTTATGAGTGGAAAAGAGTGAGGCTTTGAGAGTGGGAAGGTTAAATCTGGATTCTGTGGTAAATGGAGGTTAAAATGAGTTAATCCTAGCTTGAAATGCCATTTAGGACATGTGAGAAAGGTTAGGCTGAGCTAGAGAGAAAAACAAATGACCAAAGTGAACAAAGAGCCATTTCTAGGACAAATTTGGGTGTTGAGGAGTCGAATTTTGATTCGGTGAAATTTTAGGTGTAAATCCAGTTTGAACAAGTTTAAATTGATGTTATAGACTTGTGTGAGGCGAGAGTTTGCTTCATATTTACCTCATTCTCAATTTCACTTCTCAAACCTAGAAAATCCATTAAATTGAGGGGTTTTGGACACCTAGATTTTGTTTTGCTATGTTTTGAAGCTTGACTGTGGTTTAGACATGATTGATACATGATTTGGGACTTGTAGGATTTTATTTGGGCAAGATTGGATGAGGGGAAGTGTGGTTTTCGAAATCTGCACTTTGTGCAGAATTTTGCTGTGAAATTGTGCAGCAGAATTTTGCACAAGTGCAGAAAAAATGCTATGTTTTGTTGGTTGTGGAAAGAGTAGTGAAAAATGAGTTCTGGATGTTTGCTAGTAGATCCCAACGGTCAAAATGTAGGCTTATGTACTAGAGACTTCCAGTAAAATTTTGGAGTCGATCCAACGGTTAACGAATTGGAACGAAGGAATTGTTACTGGGGTCTTTAAGTGAGAAAAGCTGTGATTTTGGTTGGTGTTTTGGGCAGAGTTTTTTGCCTTTGCCCTGTTTTCTTGGCTGTGATGGTTTGTGTTGTTTGAATGTTGAGTTACTTGGATGTTGGGGAAGCTTGGGAGGATTGATGGGGACCCGGTGTTGAGAGAAACGAGGATATGGGCTACGTGGGAGAACGTGAGCTCAGTTGGAGGTGGGCAACAGGGGATGGTGGGTTTATGCGCGATTTGTGGATGTGGAAAACTTGTTGTGCACCATCGCCCAACCGCCACCTAGTACCACATGTGATGGGTGCCCCATAATCCTACAAGCTTGAGATGAGGAAGTGTAGAAGGGTGAAACTTCCTGCTTTTATTCGTTGACCACAGAGTGGTACCTGGAGATATGTCGCGGGGGTCAGGAGACCTTGGGGACGTCAGGTGGGGTGCTATTGCCCAAAACCAAGCTTGACCAATCCCGACCCAACCCGGGCATAGTCGGTCAGTGAGAACCTGTGATGTACCCAAACAGGCGAGCTCCTGGCAGTCAACAGATAAAAGGAACAAAGACCACAAAGCAAGGAGGCTTGTGGTGGCTGACCAGCTGTGAATCTTGTGTGATATATGGGTTATGGCCTCTGGTAATCGATTACCAAGGGTGGGTAATCAATTACAAGGCTTAAAAATGAAGACAGGAGGCTAAGATGGTCTCTGGTAATCGATTACCAAGCTTGAAAACGAGGTCATGAAGCCATGAGGGCTTCTGGTAATCAATTACCAAGGGGGTGTAATCGATTACCAGGCTTAGAAATGAAGGCAGCAGGTTGTGGAGGCCTCTGGTAATCGATTACCAGTCTGTGTAATCGATTACATAGAGGAATGGGTCACTAGTAATCGATTACCAGGTATGTGTAATCGATTACACAGTGCCTTTTTCAGGTTTTCATGTCCTGAAGCTGTGTGATTCAAGTTTGGCCTCTGGTAATCGATTACCAAGGCTGTGTAATTGATTACCAGGGATGAAAAGCCTTGAGATACCCCTTTTTACTTGCATGTAGTGGTTATGAGACGCATTATGCGGCGACATAGTTAGATTCTCGTGAAAGAGTCTACCCCTTTCTTTTCTTTCTTGTAGATCGTGATGGCGGCGCAGCTAATCCATGATCGAGTAGAGATGGAGTGCCCAGAGGGAGCTTGGGAGACCCTCGAAGGCAATACGAGGTGCCGATTTCGGGGCACGATCCGATTTATGGCTACTTCTTTGGTGCATCCAGATGAACCGGGGCGTACGCTTCAGCGCACTGTAGAGTGGATACTACCCACGCCTACACCATACCGTCTAGTGGAGCCGGTCCAAGTGATCGAGGTGACGTCATCCGACGAAGACCTGGAGGAGGATCCCGAGGAGCTACCTCCTGAGCCTGCTGTGGATGCTCTTGACTTTCTAGAGGGTGATGAGGACCCACTTCCTGAGGTGGATTCTCCCGAGGGAGTCATGTCGGCATCTGAGGCAGACTCTACGGAGGATAGTGGCCCGGGGGAGATGGCGATCAGCGGAGGCTCTTCATCCTAGTGGACAGCTCTTCGGACTAGTTTTATATACTTTTTGAGGGCGGGTGTATCTAGGACTGACTGTTACGTTTACTCTTTTGTTTTTGTATGGGTAGACCTGATGTATAGGAATTTGATGATTGTATACATGTGGCTGAAGCCACCACTATGGACACCTTTGCTCTGGATGACACTATGTATTTTGTAAAACTCCCATATTTTGGACAACTTTTAAATGATGAATGTATTTATGATCAATCTTGTTATTTGAAAAGAAAGCATTAGCAACTTTATTTGTAAAAGAGTTTATCGACCGTATTTTATTCTTTTATTTTCACGTGACGACCTAAAGTAATGGCTGGTACATTCTTCCTTTTGAAACAGCAAAATAGTTTAGAGATTATGAACGGTAAGAAAGAAATGACTCCGAATAGAGTTGTGAACTGGCCATTCAGGACTTTATAGTGAGGATTTTCCTTCTAAACCTAGTTATGGTGAAAAGGGAAAGAGATGAAAAAGAAAAGGAAGAAAAAAAAAATTACCATGGTTTTTGTTATTTAATTCATTACCATTAAACCAGTCATTAATTTAGGGACGCCACATTCTACACCGTGAGCAAATCCGTGAAGGTTTTCCGTCGTTCTTCATCCGTTCTTCGTTCTTCAACGGGTAAGTTTTCGAATCCGAGACTTTCAATTTATTTCTTGTTCTTTTAGCTTTCATCTTTATTTCGTTCACTTTTGCTTTTCTTTTCTTCCGTTTTTAACGCGCTTTAACCGATCGTTTAAGCCGTTATCTCGCCTAATAAATGATAAAATGAATTTCAACCGATCATTTGTGTTGTAATCTCATTTAATCATTGTTAAAACAAAATCTAACCGATCGTTCACGCTGTAACCTCGATTAAACCAAAAAAATCAAAATAATAATAAAATAATCAAAATATCTTGAAAAATAATAATAAAATAATCAAAATATCTTTGAATAAAATAATCAAAAAAATCAATCGGACGCTTTTCTTTGGAAGTTTCCTTGGATCAATTGACTAATAACCAAAGTGAAACTAAGGCTAAAATCAACTCACAAATCAAGTTTTGTCTGCAAAAATCACTAAAAACCATTTTAAGGTCCAACGCCTTAAATGATCCTCTTTGCTTTTATCGATTAACATGGGCTATTCAAAAGCATGAAATCAACATGTAACTTTATTGCTTTTGCAAGAACTACGTAGGTCTGATTTCCTTATCACAATTGAGGAATACGTAGGAGCAAGGGAAACACCCTTGTCGACCACAAAAAGATAAAAAATACAAAAGGCATAAAAAGACATAAAAAACGTAAAAGGGAAAATAAAACAAATTGAAGTCATATTTGCACACTTGATTAAAGGTTGTCATCCCTTGTGACGGACGTGTGGGGTGCTAATACCTTCCCCGTGCGTAAATACAACTCCCAAACCTTTCACACTTAAAGTTCGTAGACCACACCTTTCCGGTTTTTCCGACGTTTTCCTCGAATAAATGTTCGTGGCGACTCCGTGCATTTTCCTCCCATGGAAGACGCACTTGCGAGCCCCGCATCGCCCTCCCGCTAAAGGATAGGTTGCGACACTATGGTATTGAATATATTCTAGTGGTTGTTGACTATGTCTCCAAATGGGTTGAAGTAGTGGCTACCCCCCATAATGATGCCAAGACTGTGGTGAAGTTTCTGGAGAAGAACATTTTCTCAAGATTTGGGGTGCCTAGAATTCTGATTAACAATGGAGGTACACACTTCTGTAATAATCAATTACATAAGGTTTTGAAACAATATAATGTGACACACAAAGTAACATCACCTTATCATCCCCAAACAAATGGGCAAGCAGAAGTGTCAAATAGGGAATTGAAAAAGATTTTGGAGAAGATTGTCACTTCCATTAGAAAAGATTGGTCTATCAAATTTGATGATGCTTTATGGGCATATAGAATAGCATTCAAGACTCTGATAGGCTTATCTCCATTTCAAATGGTGTATGGCAAGTCTTGTCATCTACCAATGGAAATGGAATATAAAGCATATTGGGCATTGAAATTTTTGAACTTTGATGAAACCACATCCAGAGAACAAAGGAGGCTGCAACTCTTGGAATTGGAAGAAATGAGATTAAATGCTTACGAATCTTCAAAGCTGTATAAAGAAAAGGTTATAAAGTATCATGACAAAAAGTTACTCAAGAAGGACTTCCAACCAGGGCAACAAGTGTTACTGTTGAACTCAAGACTTAAATTGTTCCCATGAAAGCTTAAATCTAAATGGTATGGACCATTTACCATCAAGAAAGTCTGACCATATGGAGTAGTGGAGCTTTGTGATCCTCAATCTAAAGACCCTAATAGGACGTGGGTAGTGAAAAGAAAGAGGTTAAAGCAATATCATGGTGGAGCAATAGAAAGATTTAACACTATTCTATGCTTGGATCCTGGATAACAGGATGATGCGTCAAGCTAGTGACGTTAAAGAAGCGCTTACTGGGAGGCAGCCCATCTTTTGTTTCCCTTCTCTATCTTCTTTTTTATTTCTTACATGTAGTTAGGACATCTTGCTTGTGATTGTGATTTATTTCAGTTTGTTTAGCAATGAACAAAAATGGTTTTTAAATTATGTGTGAAGAGATATGCAGAAAATGACTTAGAAAAATTTTCAGATTGCTTAACCGCTAAGCGCCATCTCTTCATGCGCTAAGCGCCAAGACCCCTGATTGATTGGCTGAATGGTTCAGCTAAGTGCACATCGCTGCACTAAGCCCAACATCTTCACTGTAAGTTGCACCTTAAGCAATGGGCTTAGTGTGGATGATGTGCTAAGTGCCACTTCCTCTAAGTGAAAATTTATTATAGCTGCGCTAAGTGCGCCATCCTGCACTACGCCCCAAATTCATCTGTAAGTTGAGCTTTCAAGCCAGGCTTAGCGGGAAAGGATGCGCTAAGCTCCAACATCGTTCTGTTTTGAAATCATAGGAAGTGCGCTTAGAGCATGTAGTGGCGCTAAGCCTGAATCACTCTCTGTAAGTTGAAGCCTGGTTGCACGCTAAGCCTAACTTTGTAGGCTAAGCGCATTTTGCAGGACCAATCAGAGCTACTGTCATCGCTAAGCCCAGATATGCCTCTAGAACTTGAATTGTTAGCTACGCTTAGCGTGAAGAGCTAGGCTAAGCGCTTGAGTTTTTTTTTTTTTTTAAAAAAAAAACCAAATGTCAGGATGTCACGCTAAGTGCACAGCTACGCTAAGCGCTTCTGTCGTGATTTCTAAAAAGACAGAGGCATTGCCTTAGGCAGTTACTAAGTTTTCTTTCTAAAACTTTTGTGCCTCTGCCTTCCCTTTGCTTCATTGTCACTGTGCTCAAGTGCTTTTGCATTGCATTCCTTGCTTCCTCATACTTTGCACACATCCAAGTAAGTTCATTGACTATGTTTTTCATTTTATTTCATGCTTCAAACCTTAGGATAATTGATTTATGGTTTTCATGATTGGTATTGTTGTTAGGTTAAGTTACTAGTTTTAGGGTTAGGTATTTTAGGACTTTAGGTAGTTTAGAAGCCCATTAGGGGCTGAAAGGGGTGAAAACCCAGGTGTGTATTTCTAGGAATTGTGATGAACGCGCTAAGCGTGCCTGTTGCGATGAACCCAAGTGTCCCCGTCACTACACCTCCATTCACAACCTGTGATAGATGTGGGATTGTGCCTGGGCTAAGAGAATGCATTGTTGATTATGAGTTAGTTACAATCATGATAGCAATATGTTTCTACAAAATATTCAATAAACAAATTTGCATTGCAATAGGAAAATGCAACATTTCAAAATAATATTGGATTGCTTAAGAGAAAAAATAATCCCAATTAATAAAAGGTTATACAAAGAGGCCATTATGGAACAACAAGGAAGCATCACATACTCCAAGAGTTAAATAGTTCCAAATAAATAAGCCAAAATAGGCCTCCCTAGAAAGAATTTATTATTTGTTGATATCCTTTTATTGAATCTCAAAACACAACAAATAAGAATTGTAATATTATATTGCACAATGTTGGGAAGATTTTAGAAATTCTATTCAGATAAGGAAGCGTAAACGATAGAAGGAGAAGAAAGATATCACACAAGATTGTTAAATTTATCGCAAATAACAAAATTTACAATTAAAGGGTTCTAATCACTTTCAAGCTATTTGAACCCAGAAAATAGAGCTCCTTCTAAAGGAGACAAAAACTAACTGTCTAACCAAAAATGGTTACAACAGAAAATAGTTATAGTTACCACACAACCTATGTTAATGAACCACTAGACTAAACACTCTCTTCTACATGACCGGATGCTCCACTAGAATACAAGAGATTGGATGACCAATACAGAAGAAAAGAGTATTGGACTAGATAATGCATGAACATGCTTGTTGGAGCAGACATTGTGAACATATCAATTGGATGCTTCCTTGTATCAACTTTTGGGACTTTGAACCTCTTCTTAGAACAAATGAAGTGGTATATGATGTCAATATGTTTAGTCCTCTAATGATAGACTTAATCCTTGGCTAAATCAATTGGACTCACACTGTTGTAGAAATTGTAACCTTTTCTTGTGGACCCCCAAGATTGCTAATCAGACCCTTGAACTAAATGCCTTCCTTTACTACTTCTGCCTGAGCCATGTACTCTTCCTCTTTAGTGGATAAATCCATTGTGTCTTAAAGTATGGTCTTCCAACTAACAAGAGAGATACCAATGGTGAATGCACACCCAGTCATAGATCCACTTGCAACTAAATCTGCAACTTAGTCAGAATTTGAGTAACCAATGAGAAAGCACAGGACATGTCTCCATGGAAGATGATTCCAATATTAGTTGTACCCTTAAGGTACCTGAATATATGTTTCACAACTTGCCAATGTTCCATCTCAGGATTACCCATATAACTACTCACAACATTGACTGTTTGTGCTAGGTCCGGTCTAGTGCACACCATAGAGTACATGAGACTTCCTACAACACTTGCATAAGTAACATAGGACATGTATTTCTTCTTTGACTCTGACTAAGTAATATAGAGTTCAGATAGACAAATGGACGTTGTAAGAGGAGTATATACTAGTCTTTTGGATGTCATCCCAAAACGATTCACTACTTTTGGAATGTATTCCTTTTGACACATAAATAGCTTCCAAAACTCTTAAAGATGTAGCATGAACAAATAACAAACAGAATGGTTGATCACTGATGACCTAATCTTGATTGTGTTGACCATCTTATTGATACAATCTTGAAGATGCAGTAGGAACATATAACAAACAGAATGGTTGATCACTGATGACTTAATCTACCACGAGATAGATGTGGAAGTGATCTTGAACAGAAGCTCTACATACCAATTTGTTGGGAAAGATTCGATAAATTCTACGTAGAATAAATGAGTAATAGAATTTACAATTTACAATGAAGGGGTTCAGAGAACTCTTAAGCTCTCAGAACCTAGAGTACAACGCTCATTATGAAAGAGACAATAACTAATTGTCTAACCGAAAATGGATGCAACAGAAAAATAGAAAACGGTTACAATTACAAGACAACACATGTTAATGAACCATCAGACTAGAGACTCCCTTCTTCGTGACTAGACATTCCACTACATTATAGAAGATTGAACGTCCAATATAGAAGACAAGAGTACTCAACTAGACGACCAACACAATCTTCGACCCTATCTCTATTGTCCATCATCTAACAATCAACATGATTTATCTCAACCACCAAGACTACATCCAGCTCTTGACGAACGATCAAGTTCCACTAATATGGTTTAACTATTACCTTTGCAAGTGCTTTTTATAAGATAAATATTTATTTTTATAGAATTATAATTCATAATAAATAACTATTTTTAAATACATAAATTATATTTTTAATTTGTGATAATAGTTTAAATTGTGATATAAAGTTTTGTTTAAATTAAAGGGCTAAATTACTTGTTTGGTCCTTTTATTTTTATTTAATTGGTTTAATTTGGTCCCTTTGTTAACAAAATATTCAATTTAGCCCCTTAAGCTTGCCTTTCTCATCTAATTCATGATAGTGACTGTAACGATCCGCCTCGTCGCCATGATATCACCACTCTAAACTGCGTAAATTTTAATTTTTAAATGAAAACTCCATTAATTTGCTTATGAAAAATGAAAGTAAATTTTTTGCGATATACATTCATCAAACAATGCACAATTACTTAGATGAATATATATATATATATATATATATATATATATATTAACTCAGTACACATCATTCAAATAATGGAAAGTAAATTAATTCATACATATAATTAAATATGTGATTTACATCCTCAATTCAAAAAAAATTATCAAACGGAGGAGTGGATTAACAAAACCCAACTCTCTCCTAAAACAATCCCAATGTAATCACGTCGGCTTGGCAGCTTCACAAAAAAATCTCACTTCACATACTCTATTGTTGTCCATCTACTCCCATGAACGAAGGTTCGCGATCATCACAGGTACCAACTACATAGTACAAAAATTGCAAGGGTGAGTTTATTATAAAAAAAATTAACACAAAAATCAAATCACCATGATTAGTAAGAAAACATTAATAAATACCATGATCATACACAAACATCCATTAGTCCAACATACACTCAACAAGTGCTTATCACCCGTCCCTGCTTCCAATCAATCATGCTCAATATGATGCATGCACCTGAAATCAACTCTTAAATGCAGTGTAATACCATTCATCAGGAAATAGCCTAAGCGTGTTCACACGACACTCTCTATTAAGAAAACTAGGCAATAAGTGTTAGGGTCACCCTGTCGTGCATAGGCAACTCCCCCACCCCAATGGTGATCAACCTGAGTAATTCCAAACCCCTGAGTAGTTCCAAACCGAGTGACAAGCCCCCAAATACAAGTATTCCCCCTCATGAGAAACTACAAGTACTTACTGACAAATTTTATACTATTTTCATGCAATATGAAGTATGAAACATGGGTACCATCAATGCACTGGCCGTGGATAATTAATAATTCTAAGTCATCCCCTTCCAGAGATGCTTAATTCTCTTTAACCACTTTATTTCCGCCACCAACGATATCCATCATCATCACTGCACCCCCCATGTACATACACAACATACATCATCACAATGACATTTTCAACATCAACATCATCTCATCTCAGTGTCATTCTCAACATCAACATCATCTCATCTCAGCATCATTCTCAACATCAACATCATCTCATCACAGTGTCATTTTCAACATCATCTCATCTCAACGTCGTTCTCAACATCAACATCATTTCATCTCAATGACATTATCAATAGCAACAATATCATCTCATCAACATAATCATCAATAACAACATCATCTCATATCAATATTATCATAAACACCAACCAGGTCTCGTATCAATTATTATCAATATCATCTTCAATAACAACATCATTCTCTATCAACATTATCATAAACATCAATGTCACCTTATATTGATTAATATCATCAGTAAATCACATACCGCATATACATACATATATAGTTCATCGTCATACCCTAATTTCGTCCGGGGACCTTTGCTTGATGACATGCGACCTTTCTATGGTCCTTGCGAGGTGCTTGGCACCCATCATTAGGCAATTTGTGAAATTCCAGGACATGCCGGAAAACCAAAAAAATATTGATGCACAATCCGTAAGTTTCCGTGACACACCGGAAATCAAATGGAAGCATCGTTGCATAATTAAGTGAGGTTCCGTAACATTCCGTAAGTCAAAAAGGGGATGATTATGTAATCCGCAAGGTTCCGTAACATTACGGAAAGAAAACAAGTATCGTTATGAAATTCGTAAGTTTCCGTAACTTTACGAAAAGGAATCACCAAAAAAAAGCAGAGGGGGTGTACTTAGTAAAAATGGGGGTGCAAATAGCACCCAGGCCCACTTGGGCCCTCCAGAATATTCCTCCAGAAGGCTGTTGCTTCTGGAGGAAGCAACCTGGCTCGCCTGGGCGAGCTGGGCGGCAACCACCTCCCCTATTTTGCTATAAATAGGGGAGGAAGTGAAGAAGAAAAGGGTTCAGCCCCTTTGGCACTTCTCTCTCTTTCGAATTTGCTTGGAAAAATTGTTTCCGTGAAGAAAATCTAAGCCAAGGCGCTTCCGAAACGTTTCCGTAACATTTTCCGTGAGGAATTTCGCAAAGGTTTCAACCGTTCTTCGACGTTCTTCATTCGTTCTTCATCATTCTTCGATCTTCAACGGGTAAGTACCTCGAACCAAGCTTTTCGATTCATTCTATGTACCCGTAGTGGTCCACATTGTGTTTCGTGCATTTTTATTCTCGTTTTGTTTACTTTTTATACCCCCTGTTGACGTGCTAAAGCCATTTTACTTAAGTCATTTCTCGCTTAACTTAAAAATAAAATTAATTTCCACCGAACGTTTGAATTGTATTATCCGTTAACTTCGGTTAAAATAAATTCCGACCGTTCGGTCGTGCCGTAACCACGTTGGAAATCAAAAAAGAGGTAAAAAATAATATAATAATCAAAAAACATCTTTTAGCAAAATAAAGCGGAAAATCAATCGGACATTTTTTCTTTGGGATTTCTCATTCTTAATTGAATTGACTAATAACTAAGGTGAAACTAAGGCTAAAATCAACTCGCCTAGTCAAGCTCGTCCACAAAAATAGGTTTTTAAAGTTTGTCATTTCAATTTCTCACTAAGTAAAATGGATCATTTTCAAGGTCCAACGCCTTAAAATGATCACCTCTTAAGTAAAAAAGAATCACTTGATAAGAAAGAACTACGTAGGTCTGATTTCCTCATCGCAATTGAGGAATACATAGGAGCAAAGGGAAACACCCTTGTCGACCACAAAAAGAGAAAAATATAAAAAGGGTATAAAGGATATAAGGACTTAAAAGGGAACATAAAAAATCAAGGTCATGTTTGCACATTCGATTAAAGGCTGCCGTCCCTTGGGACGGACGTGTGGGGTGCTAATACCTTCCCCGTGCGTAAATACAACTCCCGAACCTTTCACTTAAAAGTTCGTAGATCGCGTCTTTTCCGGTTTTTCCGACGTTTTCCTCAAATAAACGTTGGTGGCGACTCCGCGCGTATTCCTTTCGTGGAACACGCATCCCGCGAGTCTCGCGTCGCCCCCCCGCCGAAGGGTAGGTTGCGATAGTTGGCGACTCCACTGGGGACTGTTTTTAGAGAGTTAGGCCATTTAATCTTGTGCAATGTTTTACCTTGACTTACCCCTTTGTTGGTTTCCCTTCATTATGTTCTTGTGTATATAAATTCTTTGTTGCTTTTAGTGCGTTTTAAATGTATGCATGAGGTAAATATTTATTCATTTGACGCACACAAAACACCAACACTATTTGCACACACTGTGAGTGAAAAAGGGCCCTATACCCGGGTTCGTGGGAACATAAGGAGTAGAGGTGAATCTGTGATCATGCTAGGTCTCCGACTTGCTTGATTACAGTGAACCCTCATCTAGAGCTTTTCTCTTTGAAAACTTATTGTTGCTAGTAGTCCCTACTGCTACAATATGTTCTTCAAAGAGGATAATACCTCTAGAAACCATCAAAAGAGATATGACTACCTTGGGGGTTATCACTAAATGCCTAGTTAGTTCTCTCCCTTATAGGTCCCTTAAATAGGGGCACGAGCAGACACGCTGAAGAGGTTTTACCAAGTCAAGGTTAAAAGCCTAGATACCACCAGCATCAAGGAATTAGGGCGGTTGATGGAACCTCTCCAAATGCAAGCTTTCCGCAAGACTTACGGAAAGATCTTAGAGTTGACCTTAGCAGAGGTATCCATAGAAGCCATTGCATCACTCACCCAATACTACGACCAGCCTTTGAGATGCTTCACATTCAGAGACTTCCAATTAGTACCAACCATTGAAGAATTTGAGGAAATTCTAGGATGTCCTCTCGGGGGAAGAAAACCATATCTTTCATCTGGGTGTCTCCCCTCTTTGAGCAGAATTGCAATTGTGGTCAAGGATTCAGCAAGAGGTTTGGACAGCATAAAACAGACTCGGAACGACATAGCGGGCCTACCACGGAGGTACCTAGAAGACAAGGTGAGGGGTATGGCCAATCAAGGAGATTGGGTCCCGTTTATGGATGTGTTAGTTTTGCTAATTTTTGGGGTCGTCCTCTTTCCAAACGTGGATGGTTTGGTGGACCTAGCAGCAATCGACGCTTTCCTTGCCTACCACCATAGCAAGGAAAGTCCGGTGGTAGCTGTCTTGGCAGATCTATTTGACACATTTAACCGAAGGTGCGAAAAGAGTAGCGCACGGATCATCTGTTGCTTGCCCGCCCTCTGTGTTTGGTTGGTTTCGCACTTGTTCCAACAAGACACAAGACATCCATGTCCGCTCCTGAGCCATCGCTCGTGTACTGAAAAGAGGAGAATAGATTGGGACCAGCTTTTGGCCGGGATAGGAGGTAGAACAATCAGTTGGTTCCCCCGATGGAAAGAAGGAAAAGAAGGAGTCCTTTTCTCATGTGGAGGATACCCAAACATTCCGCTGGTAGGGACGAGGGGTTGTATTAACTACAATCCCGCGCTCGCTATAAGACAACTAGGGTACCCCATGAGGGGAGCACCGACGGAAGAAAGCATGTCTCCTTTCCTTGTGAGGGATTTCGGCGCACAAAATTCCAAGTCTATACAAAGAATCCATAAGGCATGGGAAACCCCGTTAAGGAAAGACCAAGAACTTAGAGGCATTCGTAATGGCATCATTGGTGGGTACCACGAATGGCTGAAAGTTCATTTTAGATTGGCTCGCCAAGTTAAAAGTCGTCAGCGAAGAGAGTTTTGAAGCACCGGAAGAGGACGAAGAAGTCCAAGCTCTCAAGAGCGAGTTAGGAAAGGCGAAACTTGCCAAAGAGAAGTTCAAGTTGGCCGCTACACACGTTCGGAAGGAGTGTGCCGGGTTACGGGAAGAGAATGCGATTACCGCAAGAGCCCTTGAACAAGAAACCAAGAGGGCTCGCAAGGAAGAGTATGGCCGGAATAAATTTCGCGGAGCTCTATGGGGTAGCAATAGTGAACTCAAGTTGCGAAGGGAAGAAAGGGACCAGTCGCGAGCACATAGCACGGTTCTGAAAGAGGAGTTAATTGCTTGTTCAAGGTCCAAAAGAAGCTTGTCTCAGCGTTTATGCGAGACGGAGACCAACATGCTAGCTATCATCGCCAAGTACCAAGAAGAGTTAGGTCTAGCCACGGCCCACGAGCATAGAATCGCGGACGAGTATACTCAAGTATACGCGGAAAAGGAGGCTAGAGGAAGGGTGATCGACTCTTTACACCAAGAGGCAACCATGTGGATGGATCGGTTTGCTCTTACCTTGAACGGGAGTCAAGAACTTCCCCACTTGTTAGCCAAGGCCAAGGCGATGGCAGACACCTACTCCGCCCCCGAAGAGATTCATGGGCTTCTCGGCTATTGTCAGCATATGATAGACTTAATGGCCCACATAATTAGAAATCGTTAGGAAACTTGTATGGTCTCTCAGGCCTTGACTAGATATGACTTCCTTTTTGAAATAAAATGAGTTGGTCCCATGTTTCTACTCCAAAAAAAAAAAAAAAAAAACTTGTGCAAATCAAATCACTCCTACATTTCATCTCTAGCATGCATTTTCTTTCTTTACCCCCTCCTCACGTTTGGTTTTTAGGGAAAAACACCATAACTAAACGCGCCGCAAGGTATCCCTATCGCACCAGATCCAAATCTAGAACGATGGGTGATCAAGAGGAGACACAGGAACAGATGAAAGTCGACATGTCGGCTCTGAAAGAACAAATGGCCTCCATGATGGAGGCCATGTTGAGTATGAAGCAGCTCATAGAGAAGAACGCGGCCACCGCTGCCGCTGTCAGTTCGGCTGCCGAAGCAGACCCGACTCTCTTGGCAACTGCGCACCATCCTCCCTCAAACATAGTAGGACGGGGAAGGGACACACTGGGGCATGATGGCAGCCCTCACCTGGGATACAACCGAGCGGCTTACCCTTATGGATTGCCGCCCAACTATTCACCACCTGTCTTGCAAGAAGATGCGGGCCACATTGCTTCTCCCGTCCATGAAAGAGAGCCTCCTCAGCAGCCCGACGAAGTCTACAAAGACCCTCAAGACTATGCTCGAAGGGATGTCGAGTTCTATCCCCCGATCCCCGAAGGGCCGGCACCAGGCACGTTGCCTCAACCCAACATCGCAGCACCACCAATAGTTTTGTCCACGGAAGGGCCGCCTCCGGCAACTGAAGAAAGGAGGAAGCTCGATCTCCTTGAGGAAAGATTGAGGGCCGTGGAAGGATTTGGGGATTATCCGTTCGCAGACATGACGGATCTTTGCTTAGTACCCGATGTTGTTATTCCCCCAAAGTTCAAAGTGCCGGACTTCGACAAGTATAAAGGGACGACTTGTCCCAAAAATCATCTCAAGATGTACTGCCGTAAGATGGGCGCCCATTCTAAAGATGAAAAGCTATTAATACACTTCTTTCAAGATAGCTTGGCCGGAGCCGCGGTAGTGTGGTACACTAATTTGGAAGCTTCCCGTATCCGTACTTGGAAGGATCTGATTACTGCCTTCCTAAGGCAGTATCAGTACAATTCTGATATGGCTCCCGACCGTACTCAACTGCAGAATATGTTCAAGAAAGAGGGTGAAACCTTTAAAGAATATGCGCAGCGATGGAGGGATTTGGCGGCACAAGTAGCTCCTCCCATGGTTGAGAGAGAGATGATCACCATGATGGTAGACACTCTGCCAGTGTTCTACTATGAGAAGCTAGTAGGTTACATGCCGTCCAGCTTTGCGGATCTAGTGTTTGCCGGGGAAAGAATCGAGGTAGGATTGAAAAGAGGAAAGTTTGATTACGTTTCCTCCGCAAATGCGAATGCCAAAAGAATCGGGGGCAACAGGGGCAAAAAGGAAGGAAGGAGATGCCCATGCCGTCTCTTCGACACCCGCGTGGGTCAAACCCCAGCAAACACCTCATGGTACCCATCAGTACGCGCAACATCACCCAAGCTTCTCGGCTCATACTGGGAACGCCTCTAGTTCAACACCCGTGCAGCCTAAGGCACCCACCCAGAAGGAAGCTCCCCAAGTCCCAACTCCGAACACGACTCGACCGGCCAGTAATTCCAACACGACAAGGAACTTCCCTCCGAGGCCATTTCCGGAATTCACCCCACTCCCAATGACGTACAAAGATCTTTTGCCATCCCTCATCGCCAATCATTTGGCCGTGGTAACTCCCGGAAGGGTTCTCGAACCCCTTTTCCCGAAGTGGTATGACCCTAACGCGACCTGCAAGTACCATGGGGGTGTCCCAGGGCATTCCGTTGAAAAATGCTTGGCCCTTAAATACAAAGTCCAACATTTAATGGATGCTGGATGGCTGACTTTCCAAGAGGATCGCCCCAATGTGAGAACCAACCCGCTCGCCAATCATGGAGGGGGAGCGGTTAATGCAGTTGAGTCCGATAGGCCGCACAGGTCTAAACCTTTAAGGGATGTGGCAACCCCTAGGAGGTTTATCTTTGAGGCCCTACAAAAAGGAGGTGTGATTCCCCATAGTGGGTGTAAGGAGGATTCCTGTCTGCTACACTCCGGCGAGCTGCATGACATGGAGACATGTTTGGGAGTAGAGGAATTGTTACAGCGGATGATAGATCAAGGTCGACTGGAAGTCGGCATTGAAGGAAAAGAAGAGCAGCATATATGCATGCAATCTACGGAGGGGAGCGGTATTGCGAAGCCCAAACCCTTGGTGATATACTTCACTAAAAGCGCAGCTTCGCAAAAGCCTGGACACCCCTTAGTAGCCAAACCTGTTCCTTTCCCGTACCAAAATAGCCACGCGGTCCCGTGGAGATATACACCTCCGAGGGAGAAGGAAGAAGAAGCCACTGACGTCAGCTCGCTGTCAGCTAAAGTAACAAATATCACGGGACTGAGTGGTGTGACCCGTAGTGGTCGTGTGTTCGCACCTCCGGACCTACCAGTCCAACCCGCGGACGTCAAGGGAAAAGGAAAAGTGGTGGAGGAACAAGATGGCGAAGCACCCCACGCTTCGAATAAAGATATTCCGGCAAAGGGCCCCCCGGAGAAAAAGGATGGTAAAAAGGAGGTGTCGCTAGAGGAAGCCAGCGAGTTCCTTCGGATAATTCAGCAGAGCGAATTCAAGGTTATCGAACAGCTCAACCAAACCCCGGCCAGGGTCTCGCTGTTGGAGTTACTTATGAGCTCCGAGCCTCATCGGGCTCTGCTAGTGAAAGTTCTGAACGAGTCTCATGTGGCCCAAGATATCTCGGTAGAAGGTTTCGGAGGGCTGGTCAACAATATCACTGCCAACAACTATCTTGCCTTCGCCGAAGAAGAAATCCCCGCCGAGGGGAGAGGGCATAATAAGGCTTTACACGTATCAGTCAAGTGTATGGACCATATCGTGGCCAAGGTGCTCATCGATAATGGTTCCAGTTTAAACGTGATGCCTAAGAGCACTTTGGAGAAGTTACCATTCAATGCTTCCCACTTAAAACCGAGTTCAATGGTGGTTCGTGCCTTCGACGGCACTCGCCGAGAGGTTAGGGGAGAGATCGATCTCCCAGTACAAATAGGCCCTCACACTTGTCAAGTCACCTTCCAAATAATGGATATTAACCCCCCTTACAGCTGTCTGTTGGGGCGCCCGTGGATCCACTCAGTGGGAGTTGTGCCTTCTACACTCCACCAAAAGCTGAAATTCGTAGTGGAGGGGCACTTGGTCATCGTGTCAGGCGAGGAAGACATCTTGGTAAGCTGCCCATCCTCCATGCCTTATGTGGAAGCCGCAGAAGAATCGTTAGAAACTGTTTTCCAGTCTTTTGAGGTGGTCAGCATTTCCTCCGTGGACTCCCTCTTTGGGCAGCCTTGTCTGTCCGATGCAGCGGTAATGATGGCCCGAGTTATGTTGGGGAACGGTTATGAACCCGGGATGGGTTTAGGCAAAGACAACGGCGGCATAACTAGCCTAATAAATACTCAAGGAAATCGTGGAAAGTATGGTTTAGGCTATAAGCCCACTCAGGCGGACATGAAAAGAAGCATCGCGGGAAGGAAGAACAGTGGTCAAAGCTCGCGTTGGAGACAAGAAAGTGAAGGAAGCCCGCCCTGCCACATAAGTAGAAGCTTTATAAGCGCGGGTCTGGGAGACAAAGGTCAAGTGTTCGCAATATGCGAAGATGATGTTCCGAGTACATTGGATTTGGTACGACCATGCCCTCCTGATTTCCAGCTGGGAAATTGGCGAGTGGAAGAACGCCCCGGCATTTACGCAACGAGCATAATGTAAACCTTTACGGTTTTAAAAGCTCTATAGTTGGGCCTAGGCTTTAGAGTTTTTCCTTTTGTTAAGGCTTTGTGTCTTTTGTTTTTGAATTTATAATACAAGGATCTTTCTTCATCTGTTCCTATGTCTCTACCCATTCTCATTCATTTGCACGTTTACTTCTTTTTCTGAAACGGCAGATCCGATGACGAGTCCCCCGAAGGTACTAATACCTGGGACCCGCCTATCGACTTCGAGCAAGAAATGAATCAAACGGAAGATGAAGGAAACGAGGATGTGGGACTTCCCCCAGAACTAGAAAGAATGGTCGCCCATGAGGACCAAGAAACGGGGCCTCATCAAGAAGAAACAGAGCTGGTAGACTTAGGAATTGGCAGTGGAAAAAGGGAAGTAAAGATAGGTACAAGTATTACCGCACCTATCCGTGAAGAATTAATAATCCTGCTAAAAGACTACCAAGACATCTTTGCTTGGTCATACCAAGATATGCCCGGTTTGAGTTTTGACATTGTACAACACCGATTACCTCTAAATCCCGAGTGTTCCCCGGTAAAACAGAAACTGAGAAGGATGAAGCCCGAAACCTCCTTGAAAATAAAAGAAGAAGTGAAGAAGCAATTTGACGTTGGATTTCTGGCCATCGCTCGGTATCCAGAATGGGTTGCCAACATCGTACCAGTTCCTAAGAAAGATGGGAAAGTACGAATGTGTGTGGATTATCGGGACCTGAATCGGGCCAGTCCCAAGGACAATTTTCCTTTACCACACATCGATATCCTCGTGGATAACACGGCCAATTTCGCTTTATTTTCCTTCATGGACGGTTTCTCTGGTTACAATCAGATAAAGATGGCGCCCGAGGATATGGAAAAGACTACTTTCGTCACCCTGTGGGGGACGTTCTGTTACAAAGTGATGTCCTTTGGACTCAAGAATGCCAGGGCAACTTATCAATGGGCCATGGTAGCTTTGTTCCATGATATGATGCATCAAGAGATCGAGGTCTACGTGGACGACATAATTGCTAAATCTAAATCCGAGGAAGAACACCTTGTCAACCTGCGGAAGTTGTTCGAAAGGCTTAAGAAGTATCAATTAAGGTTGAACCCCGCTAAGTGTACCTTTGGGGTCAAATCAGGGAAATTGCTTGGTTTCATTGTAAGCCAGAAAGGGATAGAGGTAGACCCCGAAAAAGTGAAGGCTATCCTTGAGATGCCAGAACCCCGTATTGAGAGGCAAGTCCGAGGTTTCCTGGGGCGCTTGAATTATATTGCCAGATTCATATCGCAGCTCACCGCCATTTGTGAGCCGTTGTTCAAGCTCTTGCGCAAAAACCAAACTGATCGCTGGAATGAGGATTGCCAAGAGGCTTTTGGAAGGATCAAAAAGTGCCTAATGAATCCTCCCGTGCTTATGCCACCAGTACCTGGAAGGCCTCTCATTTTGTACATGACAATCTTGGACGAGTCAATGGGGTGTATGCTGGGGCAACATGACGAATTCGGGAAGAAAGAGCGCGTTGTTTACTACCTAAGTAAGAAGTTCACGACCTGTGAGATGAATTACTCCTTGCTCGAAAGAACGTGTTGTGCTTTAGTATGGGCATCCCATCGCCTAAGGCAGTACATGCTGAGCCATACTACCTGGTTGATATCCAAAATGGACCCGGTTAAGTACATCTTTGAAAAGCCAGCTCTCACGGGACGAATCGCCCGGTGGCAAGTCCTGCTATCTGAGTTTGATATAGTCTACGTCACCCAAAAGGCGATAAAAGGAAGCGCTTTAGCAGATTATTTGGCTCAACAGCCTCTTAACGACTACCAGCCCATGCATCCTGAATTCCCGGATGAGGACATCATGGCCTTGTTTGAGGAAAAATTGGACGAAGATCGGGACAAATGGACCGTATGGTTTGACGGAGCGTCAAACATTCTAGGTCATGGCGTTGGGGCAGTGTTGGTCTCTCCGGACAATCAATGTGTACCTTTCACAGCCAGGCTAGGATTCGACTGCACCAACAACATGGCCGAATATGAAGCATGTGCCCTAGCCGTCCAGGCAGCAATTGACTCCAATGTCAAACTACTCAAGGTGTACGGCGACTCAGCGCTGGTAATCCATCAGCTGAGAGGGGAATGGGGAAACTAGAGATCCCAAGCTGATACCCTACAAAGCCTATATCAAGGAATTGGCTAAGACCTTCGATGAGATCTCCTTCCATCATGTTCCCCGCGAGGAAAATCAAATGGCGGATGCACTTGCTACGTTGGCGTCTATGTTCCAGCTAACACCGCACGGGGATCTACTCTACATTGAATTTTGGTGTCGTGGCAAACCCACGCATTGTTGCCAAGTGGAAGAGGAACGGGACGGAAAGCCTTGGTATTTCGACATAAAGCGATATGTCGTAAGTAAAGAATACCCGCCAGAGATTGCCGACAACGATAAAAGGACATTGAGAAGGTTGGCAGCCGGTTTCTTCATGAGCGGAAGCATACTGTATAAAAGAAATCATGACATGACACTCCTGCGGTGTGTGGATGCCAAGGAGGCAAATCACATGATCGAGGAAGTCCATGAGGGCTCGTTTGGAACGCACGCCAACGGGCATGCTATGGCCAGGAAGATCCTAAGAGCAGGTTATTACTGGCTTACCATGGAAAGTGATTGTTGTGTCCATGTGAGGAAATGCCACAAATGTCAAGCATTCTCAGATAATGTCAATGCCCCACCACATCCTCTGAATTTCATGTCCGCCCCTTGGCCTTTCTCCATGTGGGGAATAGATGTCATCGGGGCCATTGAGCCCAAGGCCTCGAATGGTCATCGCTTCATCCTCATAGCGATAGATTATTTCACCAAGTGGGTCGAGGCGGCTTCATATACCAATGTCACGAGGAATGTGGTGATCAGGTTCATTAAGAAAGAGATCATCTGCCGATATGGTTTGCCAAGGAAGATTATCACGGACAACGGCACCAACCTGAATAACAAGATGATGGGGGAAATGTGCGAGGAGTTTAAAATCCAGCATCACAATTCCACACCCTACCGGCCAAAGATGAATGGAGCCGTGGAAGCGGCCAATAAGAATATCAAAAAGATTATCCAAAAGATGACCGTGTCATACAAGGATTGGCACGAAATGCTCCCATTCGCGTTACACGGTTACCGGACTTCAGTGCGAACGTCAACTGGGGCAACGCCGTTCTCATTGGTATATGGGATGGAGGCTGTGTTACCGTTTGAGGTAGAAGTCCCGTCATAAGGATCTTGGCAGAATCCGGATTAAAGGAATCAGAGCGGGCTCAAACGCGCTATGACCAGCTCAACCTCATTGAGGGTAAGCGCTTAACGGCCATGAGTCATGGGCGCTTATACCAGCAAAGAATGAAGAGTGCATTCGACAAGAAAGTACGCTTACGCAAGTTCCATGAGGGAGACCTTGTGCTAAAAAAAAATGTCCCATGCTGTCAAGGACCATCGAGGGAAATGGGCCCCGAACTACGAAGGGCCTTTTGTTGTGAAGAGGGCTTTTTCCGG